>NC_056726.1:328754718-328774718 GCF_019279795.1 Protopterus annectens | reverse complement strand
TATAGCAGTGTTAAAGTGAGGAGAAAAACTAAGTTAAACAACAGGAAGATTAAGTTTTCTGAAAAAAATGTACATTTGTTTTATTATGAGTGTTCAGTTTCTTTGATTTATATACTGAATGACTGTGGCTAGTATACTTTTATTTTGGATTTTTTTTTAATTTTCAATAATCATGGAGATCAGGAGACTATCACAGTCAACATTTTGTATTTATTTATTGCATTTGTCTACTGGAATGGTCTCCCAATTCAGTGGAGGCACCAGAAGGAAAGTTGCACAATAAAATGAGTAAGCAATAAAACAATAGTTAATACATTTTAGAGAATAATCATAAATATATTTTAGGTCACTATAAGTTAGTTACAGTTTGATAATGATTTTTTTATACCTGATATGGAAATATTACAGATTATAATAAAAATGTCATACAGTGCTACATTTAAGGACAAGAAAAATGAAATCAGATTATGATTGACATGTAATACAATTTGTTGCAAAGTTTTGTCAGAAAACATTTTTTGTAAACAAGATTCTAGTTATACCAGGAGGTGTATGAGTGCCACTTAATAAGTAGAGGTGCTATACAGAGAATGGAGAGTCCCAAGGAAAGAGGTTAAGAGAGAGGCAGCATTTTGGTTATCTCAGAATAAAAGTGATGTAAGGCAAGAAGCAGTCATGGGCAGGAAGAAAGTCTTTTGCAGAATGAACACAGACATTCATTACACCACGCACTTACACATGCACAAATACACCCACACACACACACACACACACACACACACACACACACACACACACACACACACACACACACACACACACACACTCTCAAGCCTAGGGGCTGATGTGCATGAACTTGATTTACTGTATTCATATCCATAAAATCCCTTTCCTCTACTCCTATTTTTTAGTTTTTGTAAATAAGGATAAGTATAGGGTATCTGGGAATCTAGCACTGTTGCAGAGAACAGTTATACTTTTACTTACTTAAGTCTGACCAGATGTACGCAGGGGGAAATAGGGGCTGCAGGAATCTTCCTCGGCCCAGTGGTAGCAGCTGTGCCCCCTTAGATTATAAAAAAACACAAGGAAAAGCTGTGAATGCCTCATCATGAAGACACAGCCTTCTCCAGTAACATGAGCTCTCATAGTCCATAGATTTAGGCCATCAGGAAGTCCAGCAGCAGTGTGTTATGTTTTTGCCTACTCCCTTCCACCTTTTGTCTTACACACTTGCATGGAAAGAAGATTCATCAATGTGGGCTTAGCTCATGATGAAACTGTTTGTGTACCAACTGCACCAGAAGGAAATATGACAAAGGATCCAGTTTAATATATATGGTCTGATGAGGTACTGGTAACATCACCCTTCAGTAGAATAATTTTAAGTGACATGGAGATAGAGGCAGAGAAAGAAAGTGTTACAGAAATCCAGAGAGAGAGATGGGAAGAGTGGAGAAGACAAAGTGATGCAGAGGAATGGAGACAACTTAGATACGTACTCTTCTGGAGGGTAGATGGCATTACATTGGTAAGGAGACATTTTGGAAAATAGGCAGCATTATGTAGATGAGACAAACATGGTCTGTATTTTGTACTATCAGCTGTCACAATGGAGTGAGTACAGTGTTTGTAGATGTTGTACCATTAGCTGTCACAATGGAGTGAGTACAGTGTTTGTAGATGTTGTACCATTAGCTGTCACAATGGGATGAGTACGGTGTTTGTAGATGTTGTACCATCTGCTGTCACAATGGAGTGAGTACAGTGCTTGTAGATGTTGTACCATTAGCCGTCACAATGGGATGAGTACGGTGTTTGTAGATGTTGTACCATCCGCTGTCAGAATGGGGTGAGTACAGTGTTTGCAAACGTTGTACCATCAGCTGTCACAATGGGGTAAGTAGAGTGGATCTGAATGGCAACACTTTGTAGATGTACTCCCCAGAAGAACCTAACAATTCATATATCAGCCATGCATTGCCTGAAGCATCAGTGACACAGTGAACAGTACTAGTTCTTCCACATTGCTATAGCTTTGCACTAAGCTTCACAAAGATATGGCAGTAGTCTATGGGGACTCAAGGTACCTAGAAAATAATTGTTATCAAGGTTTTGTGTATACACTCGAACCAGCCAAAGTAATCTTACCTGTAGAAGACATTTATAACCATGCCACAGCTGGTGGAATGGATGACAGCAACATCACTGCTGAATATGATAAACTAAACATCTAGAAACTGTAAAAGGCTTTTTGGCAGCATCTGACCTTAATACCTCTTTCATAATTTCTATCAGGATCAATTTACTTATTTGTTTATTTGTTTATTTGTTTATTTATTTATTGGCATTTGTTTACGGGGAAAGTCCAAATGGGCACAGGTGCCCTTTTTCAGCAGAGGACTGGGGAGAAAAGTTCCAAGATAACATATTTAATGCAATCAGCATTTACAATAACATATTTTATAATGCATTTTCAGTGAACACATAGCATAATACTCAGTATAATAAAATGTGTACCCTTATTCATAAACATTAAATTTACCAGCCTTGTACTGAGACTTTGCAGATAGAAGAGTGGTGTATAAGCTAGATAAAATGTAATTTAAGAAATTAGAGGGCATAAGCAAGTTTGAGGGTTAACAGAGAAGTAGTGATAGAATAGTAGAATCTCACCACAGCATGTAGTCCTCACCAGAAAGTAAATGTAAGAAAATGAATAAGATTCAAGATTCCAAGAAACAATTCAAAACCAAAAAGACTGTCGGAGTGTGAAGTAAAAGTAAAAACTCTTCTTCTTTATTGCAGGTATAATTAGTGAAGGTAAGCGCTTTCGCGTGGTCACAGCCACGCTTCATCAGACATTTTAGTGATAGAATAGTACTTGGGTTGTGCTAATTAGAAGTCGGGATAGTTTAAGAAGTACAATAAATTGAGGTATTAGAAGTGGATAAGTGGGTCAAGTGATTAGTGCCTTAAAGGGAGGTATACAAAAGGTGTTAGAGAGTTATGTTCCAGATGAAGAGCAGGGACAAAGCCAGGAGGCAAAGAGGAAGTCTTTTAGTAATAGTTTGAAAATATGAAGGTGTTGATAGACCTGAATAATATTGGAATTTTATTCCGAGTTCTAGCTACCCTTTTGGAATATTGACTAACCCCTGCAGCCTTTTGTGGTTGTAGATAGTAAGAAGTTATTTATTATTTGACTGAATGGGATGATTTGGAAGGTAGTATAGGAGTATGGGTCTAATTGTTGGGTGGGTGGATGGGGTAGGGATGATTTTATAGGTTAAGATGAGTTGAGTATAAGATAGGTGGTGAGGAAGCTCGAGCCAGTTAAGTGTTTTAGTGCTAAACAGTGGTAGGTCCAGTAAGGTTTGTTGTAGGTGAATATGGCAACTTTATTATAGCACTGTTCAAGTTTTAAAAAAAATGAGTCTTGTAGATTGGTCATGATAGGGGCTCCGTGCAGAAAGAGGGTAGAGGTAAGTGGTAGGCAGAGTTACCTTGGCAGAGTCTATAAGGAATTATTTATTCTATGTAGAGTGCCAAGTTTTTTATGGGTTTTCTTGATGCTGCTGTAAATATGTAAATTGAATTTAAGATTGTTGTCGATTGTCATGTCTAGTAATTTTGAGTGTGGGGTAACTTCAATCATGGTATTACTTAAGGAAGAAATTTGAAAGTTGGTTTTGTTTTCATGGAAATGGGATTTTGAAAAAATAGAAGTAATTTAGATTTTTTTTTATTTAGTAGCAGGTGATTAGCATGTAGACAGCTTTCAACAGAGGTTAAGTCTTCTTGAGTACTTCTCTGAAGATGTATTAGGTTGTTGGGAATCATACCTTTCAACCTCTTAGAGCAAGAAATCCGGCCAAAGCCATAAATAAAAGTGGGAGAAAGGCCCATAAATAGGGACAATTGTTAAATATTGCTGTTACAAACTTAGAAAGTTGATAGAATAACAGATTTTGCATTAGCATGCATTTTCTGAAGGGTATGAGTCTGAAACTCAAAAATGTCATTATTTTCTAACTTCACTCTTTAATGATTTGCCACTAATTTGCCAGAAAGCCACAATTTTATGAGAAAGCATACCAAAAATATGAGGCAAAAATCTGGACATTCTGCGAAAATCTGTACAGTTGAGAGGTATGTTGGGAATGCATGTTAGGGTAGAATGAAGAAGCTTGCTGAGAGGATACATTTTAGGGAATATATTTAAGAGTACAGCACCAAGAATGGAGTATTGACAGGAAGGGAGGGAGAAAAAGTGAAGAGCTGTTAAACCATTGCAGTTTGGGCTGTTGCAGCCTGAGGGAAGAAAGATGGTAGAGGAGATTTTGGTGAGAGTCTAGATCAAAAGCTTTAGAGACATCAAGGAATATGGAGGAAACAAGTTTGTCTTTATTGCTGGCTTTGTTCATAGTATCTGTGAAAGTTATCAAGGCTGTGGTAGTACTCTGGACAGGTTTAAAACCATGCTGTGTGGGGGTCAGGAGCTTATCCTGAGGCATAATTTCAAAAAGTTGCTTGTAAATGCACTTCACCAGAAGTTTTGAAAAAGGGGATAATATGGCGATAGATCTGAAATTAGTTATATCAGATTAGGTTCCTCCTTTGTAAAGGGAGATGATGAAGAATTTTTTCCCATAGAGATGGAACATATGGTTCCTTGATAGATCTGTTAATTAGAAGAGACACAGGTTAGGCTTATGGATTTGGCAGCCAGCTTGAGGTATTCTGCTGGGAGATTATTTACTGAAGGAGAACAGAGTTTCAGTTTAAGAAGTAGGGATTTAATGTAAGAGGCTGGGATGGGTTTTAGTGTGATTCAGAGGATATTTTCTGTGTCAAGATTGTTGAGAGAAAATTTTTTTAGTAAGGGCTTTAATGCTTTCTATAAAATGTGTGCTAAATTGAGCAGCTATTTCAGAGGAAGTGTTATATGGGGCAGGATTAGGAGGGCCATATGCTCCAGAGTGGAGTATATTTTTAATAGAGCACCAGAGATCTTTTAGGGTTGGAAGACTGATTTAATAAGAGGTTAATGAAATACATTTCCTTGTCTGTGATAATCTGTCTTTTTAGTATGGTTATGTAGTTCCTTAAAGTGCTGTAGGTTTTGGGGAGATCTATATTTTAACCATTCCTTCCAAGCCCTAGCTCTTTCATGGGGCTATGTCATAAGACTGAAAGTTCAAAAGACTGAAAACCAAAATATCTAAAACTCAAAATATCAAACATGGGAATTTGGCCCTTTTATTGTTCAGTATTGGAGTTGGTATATACAATTACCAGGGGGTGTGGAGGGTATATTCCCCCACATGGAGGGTGCAGGGGGCTTGCACCCTGCATTAAAAATGCTTTCATAATTTTGAGTTTAAGATATTTTGGTTTTCAGTCTTTTGAACTTTCGATCTTATGACATAGATCCCTCTTTCATCCATTAGGTGCCTGCTTTGACTGGGTAACCAAGGAGTATGGTTATTCATTTTTCTTTTCATTCTAGTTGGAGACAGACTATTAAGGATTTTCAAGAAAAGTGAGTCCAATATGTGTACAGCTTTGTCGAGTGGAATATTTTTCAGGATAGGCCAGTTAAAGGAACTTAGAGTTATGCTAAATGTATGAGGGTCAAAATTAGTGAGGTTACTAGAAGTTCTATGCAAGAGTTGTTTGCATGATTGGTACTGGGTCTCCTACAGGAAGTTGATCACCAAGGTAATCAGAGAGGGTGCCACTGGAGACATACTTAGTGGAATCAGACATCAATATCCAGTTGCAAATTGAGCCACTGTTTTGGGATAGTTATAACATGTAGGGTAAGAAATGAGTTGCATCAATCCAAATAGGTTTAAGCTAGTTGATGGATATTTTGTCAGGATAATATACCAATCAAAACTAATGTCACCTAGGATTATCTTTTCATTAGAAACAGTACAGAAAATCTAATTTAGGATATTCTTGAGGGCTGCAAAATTATTATTTGTGGGAATATAGAGTACTATAATACATAGTTGCTTACAGTTATTTAGTTTCAGATTGAAGGTAAGGAGTTCAGCAATATGGAATTTGGGAATAGTTTTATTGTAAAGTAGAATTTCAAGATAGTCAGGGTATAGTAAAGCTACTTTTGTGGTTCTATCAGCCCTGATGACAGCATAACCAAGGAGTGATATTTCAGAGTCAAGTATATGGGGTTTTAGCCATGTTTCAGTTATTGCAAGACTATCTGGTGTATTGTGGGAGATCCAAGCATGGATTTCTGAAATTTTATATAGATGATAAGCGTATTTAAGGGAATGAATTTAAGCTGTTTGGTTGAGTCTGAGACAGGTAGGTTGGGAATTGTTCAGTGGTGGCTGGTGACTTCAAATTAAAGGGGGGGGGCTGCAGGAGACAGCTGAATGGGTGAGGCCAATGGGAAGGGGTGGGGCCAACTAAAAGGGGTGGAACTATGCTCAAAACCACAGCAATTGAAACTTTAATTAAATACGCTGCCCTCAGTGGCAAACCATCATTACAAGAGTCCAATCAAGACAAAATGAAGTGTAGAAGAAAAATATTTCAATGCATTGGCTACATGACAGCTTACTTAATATCTAGAATGAAACAAAAAGTTTGTGAGGCATGAAAAAATAAATTACTTTTTTAAATACATTACTGGAATGCCAGTCAAAATCAAGTATAAAAAAACAAGCAGCACTCAACTCAAACCACTTCTCCTTGCACTGCAAGGAGAAATTATAATTTATATTCAGCTTTATAAAAGTACCAAGTAACATGCTGAAAGCAGCTGATACCCCCAATTGTAAAAATGTTTATTATCCAAAAAGACCTGCTGCCTGACAACAACTATCTACTTGTTTCGTGGGGAAGACATGATCAAAGTAAAAATATGAACAGCAAACAAGAAACAAGCTCAAGATAAATTTCTTAAAGGATTACTGCACAGGTTATGGACCACGCATGATAGATTGGCATTCTGTTTAGTTTACAGGCAAAGCTTGCAAAGTTGACTACAAGTCTCCAACAAATGTAATGAGCTTCTGAAAATACTGTTATCCTGTCCTTTATTGCAAATACTGTCATATGAATTTCAGTATATAAGGGTTATACGTTATCTAGTTATGTAAATATTCTCTACATGGCAACAGCAAAAAGGCTTTCAATGTTGGTAATTCTTTAACACTGTGCTTATTAAAGCTTACTTGCATCTTACAATCTCTGACAAGCTTAACTGATGGTCATTAAAGCATTGTTACTTAAACACAGAGCAAAAGGGCACTGAAACAGCATGCATTTTTTGAATAATAATAAGCATAAATTAAAAGTATAAAAATATGACAGAAAACCAGAACATTCTGCAAAATCAAGGACAGATGAAAAGCCACTGCCGTATTGTGTCTACCTTGGATGGGGGAATACTCTGCACACTTACACTGGGTAACTGCTCCTTGCCTTGCTTGGACACATCCAGAGTCACTACATGAGGGAGTGGGGTGCAACAAGTATGTCACAATTTGATATGTCTCTGGCTAATGGTGATGGCCCTGACACTCATACCTCTCAACCTCAGAGCAAGAAATCTGGACAAAGCCATACACAGAAGTGGGACAAAGCCCCAAAAATAAGGACACTTTTTAAATATTGCTCTTATAAACTAGATAATAGAATAGTAGTAACTCTTGCATTAGTATGAATTTTTTGAAAGGTATGAAATCTGAAACTGAAATATCTGCCATTATTTTCTAACTTCAATCTTTAATGATTTGCCACTAATTTGCCAGAAAAAAACAGAATTGTATGAAAAATGGACCAAAAATGTGATGAAAAATTTAAAATTGCCACACAATACAGCTGGGAACCTGTCAAAGAAGGGACACCTTTTTAATATTAGTACTGTTAAGTTGAGCAGTTGACAAAATAAGAGCATCTACATGCATTTCTGAAATAAAAGCAATCTATAACTCTGATCATTACAGTTATTTATAATTGTAAACCCTCCACGTTTTCTTCCAAAATTGCCATTTTGCGGAGGGATTATTAGGGGGACAGCAACATTTTGAGCCAAAATTGGGGACAGTTGAGAGGTTTGAATATTTCTAATTCTATAAAGCAATTTATTTGCACCTACCTCTCAACCTCTTAATGCAGGAAATTTGGACAAGCCCAAATATATTGGGAGAAACATACAAACAGTACTAAAAATTGCTCTTGTATAAATTTAGACAGTTGATAGAATAACACGTCTTGCTTTAGCATGCATTTTTCTGAAGGTTATGACATTTGAAACTCAATGTCTGTCATTATTTAGTGACTTTATTCCGAAATGATTTGCCAGAACACCACAAATTTTATGAGGAACAAACCAAAAATAAGCAGCAAAAATCTATTAATTCTGCAAAAACCTGGACAGTTGAGAGGTATAGTTCAGCCAGGGCTGTCTTTATGTTTGTTGCCCTTCCCTCCTCACAAAATCATGGTCGAATGGAGCCTCCCCCTGCAGCCATTTCAATGTCCTATTCCTTGGTTATTTCACCCAATTTACCATAAACACTGTAATGTGCATACTACTTTACTTCTGCGATGATTTGGATTTCATTTGAAAGTTTTATTTTGCAATTTACAGCACAAACACTAATAGATATCTGCTAAACAAAGCAATGCAGTCTCACAATGAAAACAGACTTAGCATTAAAAATTCTCTGCCCTTGAAACTCACATTTATTAAAACAGAATTGAAACCCACATTCAAAGAAAATACATTTTGCCAGTGGCAGATAAAGATTAACTCTAGGCTGCTTTCAAATCACAGGCCCCTTGCACTTGAAACATACACATGCTCTTTGATACACCTTCCTGATTGTATTAAATTATATTCCTTGTACAATACAGTACAGTTTTAGCGGGCATTTTAAATTTATTGTTTTGAACATTTTTCCAGTAAACAATGAAACAAAATGGATGCACCAATAATGGCAAAACCGCCCAATTCAGAACATTTCCATCATAAAAGTCTACTCAAACTTCTACAGTCCACTAGTATCAGTAAATATGCACTATCTTTGAAAAAGTAAAAATCGTCTAAATAATTCCACATTAAATAGTTCTGTAACTAATGAAGAAGTTGCTGCTAGCAAACAGCTTTATATTTCATTGTTTCATCTACAAATAAAGTGCCTATTGCCCTTGAGGAATAAATTGCCTATGTTAACTAAAAAAAAATATAAGCTAGTAATATTGCAATAGGGAATGGATGGCAAACTGATAACAGGTTCAAATTTACTAGGTATCTTTGCCAAAAAGGACTGCAGCATCCACCCCCTTTGCAAGACAGTATAGTATCAGCAATGCATCTACCTACTGTAGGAGTAGAACCCACAGCCTTCTGCATCAAAAGCAAGTACACTACCGGTTGTGCTATTAACAATGCAAGTAGCTTTAGCATAAGCAGCACTAATATTTTGCTCCCCTGCAGCTCTCAGCTCCTTGTAAAATCTACTCAGCACTCAGCTGTATCTCTGAACTTTGTAGCACAAGAAATCTGGAAAAAGCCACAATTTTTGGGTGGGGGACAAAAGCCCAAAAACCAGGGACACATTTTAAACATTGCTTGTATAATGTTGGAAAGTTGCTAGAATAAAATGCTGTGTTACCACCATACATTTCACTGCCAAGTCTTGGGCTCAGGATGCTGTGCAAAACAGTCAAAGCAATATACCACTATGCCAAATCAGCTGTTTTGTGAAAGAGATGAAGACTGAAACTTAAATGGCTACCATTTAGCGAACTCAGTTCTCACCATAGCTGTCAACCTCTTAGCACAAAACATCTGAACAAAGCCAATAATGGGGGAATACAGCCCCCAAACATATTCAGTGAATTCCGTTCTCACCATAGCTGTCAACCTCTTAGCACAAAACACCTGAACAAAGCCAATAATGGGGGAATACAGTCCCCAAACATATTCAATGAATTCAGTTATCACCATTGCTCTCAACCTCTTAGCAAAAAACACCTGGACAAAGCCAGTAATGGGGGAATACAGCCCCCAGACATATTCAGTGAATTTAGTTCTTCCCATAGCTCTCAACCTTAGCACAAAAAACCTGGACAAAGCCAATAATGGGGGAATACAGTCCTAAAAATAGGGACAAATTTCAAATATGCATCTTATAAACTTATAAAATTGCTAGAATAAAAGGTTTTGTGTTACCATGTACTTTCTGAAGAATATGAAGTCTGAAATTCAAATGCTTGTCATTTTTATTTATTTAACATTTGCTAACCAGGAAAATCTGACTTGGAACAAAAGTCTAACCAGGAAAGTCTGACTTGGAACAAAAGCCAATTTTCAGCAGAGGTCCAGGGAGAAACACTCCAGACACATGTCTTTTTAAGATGAAAGGACACCAGAGCACACCCACAGGGAGAACATGCAGACTCCACATAGAAGACACCCCAGCCAAGAATCAAATCAGAGAACCTGCAGTTGTTAGGCAACAATGCTACCACTGCACCACTGCACTACAGACTGTGTAAAGACACAAAAATACAGAAACCACAGATTTTATGAGGAACGGAACAGAACAAATATGAGGCAAAAATCTGCAAACATTTTACAAATGGTGGTGGGTAGGGAATTCAGGCTCTTGCCACCTGGGCCTGAGATACAGGATTCAAGCCTGTGGTATTCTTTACCCTCCAGACTGCTGGTGAGACAGTCTAGATTCTGTGCACATGCTCCAGACTGGTTCACCAGCAGTCCGGATTTTGGGAAATGCCGCAAGAGTGCATGCAGAATGTTCTGGGGCTTGCATTTGTTTTATTTTTGTTTTTATTTTTTTCTTTTCTTTTCTTTTTTGTTTTACAGCTGGTGGGGCTGCAGTCTTGCAACCCAATAGCACAAGCTGCCCCTAGATTTGTTAGTTTTGGTGATGGTGGTGTGGTCCCTGTTTTTCTGGGGATGGGTGACCTGAGTGTGGGGGTGATTTGGGATGGGTTTTGGAGGCTACTGGGTAGTCAGAATGGGAGAAGGGGCCAGGGTTGGGATGGATATCCCTAAAGAATGGTAATATAGAAAAATGAATATGTTTGGTAAGCTTGTTTTTTGTTAACTGTAGCATTTCATTTTATTTTTGTGTGGTAGTATAAGAGTTTAGTTATTTGAATTTGCAGTAAAGATTGTGTGAGTCTTTGTATATACTGGAACAGATTAATGGTGACTTGGGGGTTATTTGAATGGTTAGAGGTGCAGTACATGGTGGGAGAAATGTGTGCAAGATTGAGTGATGTGTGGTTAATTGTAAGGTAATAAAACAGGAAGAGTGAGGATATAGTAATATTTAAGAGAAGCATGGAATGTAGCTTTGGGGTCTATATTATATATTCAAACTTTCTAAACTTCGAATACCATATGTTCAACAACATATGATTGAAGTTTAAAAGTTCAAAAATATAATAAAAAAAAAACTTACCTTAATGGTGCAGGCAGGGGGACAAGCCCCCTGCACCCCCCCACACCCCCTACTTAAATATACCAACTCCGAGATCACACTTCAGTGCAGAAAAGGGAAATTTCCCCATTCTGCACCGAATGGCACCATTATATTTAACCTTCGAACTCTTGAAATGTCGATTATCTGGTGTCAACCATATGACAGTCCACATTTCAAGCATTCAGAGTTCTAATAGGAACCCTAGCTTTGTAGAGAGAGAGATGTCAGAATGTCAGAGAAAGAGGAGATAGAACACTGGGCTATGAATATAGGAAGGGTAGGAACAGAGAGTTGAGTGAGGTGGATGCTGTAGCTTGTAATCACTGTGGTTAGTTAGTATATATAAGAGAGGAAAGAAAGTTAAAGTGCTTAAATGCTGACTAAGAAACTGTGTTTGCTTGTGCCCATGGTATGTCTATATTTATGTGTATGCCTTTAAGAGGGGTGGGAAGAAAATGGAGAACAGGTCCTATAAATGAAATGCCATGAGGGGTAGCTGGGGAACTGGAGAGTTGGAAGGGAGCATAGCAGGAACAGCACAAACACCAAGAGGGGGAGGGGTCTTTATCTGTTATGCTGTCAGTGAAACAATGTTATGTAATAGGAACTTTAATTTAACAAATGCTTTGGAAGCACAACGGATAAACTACTCCAGACTTCAGTTATAGTAGAGCTGTTACTATGAATCTACAGGTGAGTTTTCCTCAGACAATTAAACTTTCACAGCAAACATATGACAGACCACGATGGTTTGCCAGAGATGGTCTGCACCTGTCGCCCCTGGGATTCAGGTTACTGGCTAAGTCTCATGCCACCCCTATAGTGCCTTTTTTAGGCAAAGTTCAAAGGACAAAACCACCACCATAACAGGTACAAGCATGCAAAATCTGAAGGTAATGCTACTCAATGCTAGAAGTCTAACCCTCAAAATGCACACTCTTGAGGCACTCCTAAAAATGGAGAACATTGATATCTGTGCAGTAACTGAGACATGGTTCACGGCTCCAGAGAGCATCCCTGCAATACCAGGCTACAACTCTTACCACACTTTTTGGCCACCAAACCAGGATTGAAACACTAAAGGTGGAGCAGTGTCCATACTCACCAAGGATATTCACACCACCAGGCTAGTTGCCCAACACAATGCATCTGAAATTCTCCAGGTGCAACTAACACTAGGTAAGACTGCAATCCAAACTGTAGCTTGCTATACATCCCCCACCATGCCCCAAGATTCTCTCTACACTTTTCTAAACATTCTGGAAAATATTAAGATACAACCAAACACCCTAATACTGGGTGATTTCAACTATCCTGCCATTAACTGGGAAAACTACTCGTGTACCAACACCTTTGCCCAACGGTTCTTGGAATTCATAAATTCCAACGCCCTGGATCAACTAATCCATAGTCCCACCAGGACCTCCAATATCCTAGACCTGGTAATTAACAACATGGGAAATCGATGCTCCACACCTATGATCACCCCCTTGTTGGTCAGGTTAGACCATAAGCTAATTACCCTTAACATCCACATCCTACCCCCACTCCCCAGTAAGGAAACCTCCATAAAAAACTTCTCCAAAGCCAACTTCATGCTACTCAAGTCAAAAGTGTAAAACTTCATGACACCCATGCAGACGGGAACTGAAAGTTCGATTGCTGAGTCCTACACTAAGGCACTGTACGAGCACATCCACTCATGCATGAATTGTGCAATCCCAAATAGAACCAAGATGCTCTCCTCCAAAAAAGGAAGCCAATCTGGTGGTCCCCTGCCATAAACAAACTTTACAACAAAAGGAAGAAACTGTTGCAGAAAAGAGGAAAATCCCACGATGCAAAAAATTCCCTTACCAGCCTCAGTAAGAAGCTGACATCCCTTGTAAAATCCTCCAAAGCTAGTTACGAAAATAAAATTGCCAAAGATTCCAAAGGCAACCATAAGGCATTCTATAACTATGTCTAGAATCTAAATGTCAATGCTCAGATCTGCTCTGAGCTACAACAGAATGGCATTAAATATACTGATCCCAAGGATATTGCCAATATCCTGGAAGATCGATTCAGTGCCAACTTCACTCCACTCTCACCCCCTAAACAGCCCATCTCAATACCAGAAGATTGCCAGATTCTGGTAATAACGGCCACACAGGTAAAAAAACACACTCTCCAAAGCTAAGAATACAGCATCCAAGGGACCAGATGACATCCCAGGCTGTGTACTACATGAACTACAAAATGAACTGGCACCTCACCTAAGTGTCATGTTTAATCATACCCTCACCTCAGGCTTTGTGCCCACTGAGTGGCGCACAGCTACAGTTATCCCACTCCACAATGGGGATCCACCTTGGATCCTGGGAGCTACCGCCCCATCAATCTGATGATGATCTGCAAGGCCATGGAACATATTATAATGGAACTTATAAACAAAGATATTGGCAACCTTCAAACACTTGACCTCACCCAGTTTGGGTTCGTGAAGGGCCAATCTTGTCTCCTGAACCTGACTGACTTCTTTGAATCAGTCTCCAGAGCCGTGGATGAGGGTAAGGCAGTCCACACAGCCTATCTGGACCTCGCCAAGGCTTTTGACATCATCCCCTACTCTGGAATCATCGATAAACTTACTAATCTGGGAATTAATCCCTACATCACTCGATGGGTTGCCAACTGGCTTACTGACAGAGCCCACACTGTAAAAGTAGCTGACTACAAATCCAGCTCCAGACAAGTGACAAGTGGAGTATCTCAGGGTTCAGTCCTGGGACCACTCTTGTTTGGGATCTACTTCTCTGAAGTACAGGCCAACACTAAGGGACTCTGGCTAACAAAGTTTGCAGATGTCTGCAAACTGGGAGCCATTATTGAATCCCCAAATGATGTGGATACTCTACAAAAGGGCCTTACAGAAACAGATGCTAGGTGCCAGAGCCATGGGCTCAAGCTCAATGCCAAGAAATGTATAGTTATCCCCTTTGGGAAAAAACATGTACCCGTGAATTACCACATAGGTGACAGTGCACTAAACACTGAAAGTGTGATAAGAGACTTAGGGACACAGGTGGACAGTGGTCTTACCTTCAATAACCACTCCACCACAACAGTCAGGAAATCCTTCTGTGTGGCACACTAAGGACTTTTCATACAGAAAAAAGGAGGTCATTGTCCCACTGTACTCATCCCTCATTACACCCATTATAGAATACAAATCCCCATTTGGTATGTACCTCTCAAGACATCTGCAGCAACTGGAAAGGCCGCAGAAATACCTCACTAAAAGAATCACACGCCTAAAGCAGATGCCCTATGCTGACCGCCTTAATAAACTCCAGCTATACTCTGTTGCATATCATCTACTCATAGGCGATCTCTGCTTAACATACAAGGCCATGTCAAACCCAGAGCTATTGGACATGCTACACTTGAAGAAATCCCAATCCCTCAGAGCCACACACTCCAGGGATCTAAACCTTGTCATCACAATAAACAAAACATGCTGGAGGGATAAGTTCCTGACCCAGAGACTCCCCAGACTCTGGAATAGACTGCCCATACATGTCAAGCAGAGCACCTCCTTGGCTCTCTTCAAAAGGAACCTTGATAATTGGATGGGAGAAAGGAAATTCACCCCGGGGATCATGTCAGTCGCCCTGCTAGACAGGGGTCCAGGGAAGTAGATCGTGTGTTAAGAAATAGCCAGGGAATTGTTATGGCTAGGCTTGTATAGGACCTAGGTCTGATAGCCTAGTACCAGCCTCTGAACCTATGAACCTATGACCCCAGGATTCATCAAGCTTCCTGCAAGAATAGTGTTATTCTTGCGCTGAACATTCCGTTGCTGTTTAGGACAGCAGAGCACTCTGCATATTCATGAGGACGTGCTGCTGACTGCACTAGACTACCATGAAACAAAAATGAGTGCAGGGGGCTGTCTGAGCAGTGCTCACACAGTACACATGCCCCCTGCACTCTAGAATTGCTGTAAAGCAATTCCACAGCAACTAACAATTCTGCGGTAGATATAAGCACAGCCGCCCACAACATAGCACTTAACTGTTCAAATTTTCACAGAGTATCCAGATTATTCCTTAATATTCTTGGCCATACAATCAGAAAATGTCCTCCAACACAAATTGATACATACTAGCAGCTTTCTCAGTTTATAAGAGTAATGTTACACGTTTATTTATTTTTTCAGTCTCCAATAAAGTTTAAGCGTAGCTGAGTGGATTTACCTGACATGCAGCTATGCACAGCCTAGCTTACACATCCCTATGAGCTAAATAGAAATATACAGGTAAAGTAGTCTAAAGTGAAATAGCGTAGTCATTAGAGCTTACACTTTGCATGCAGGCACGCACACATGGTTTGAGCCCCAATGAAGTCTAGTTTTATTTGTGAAAACAGCACTAAAAGTATATTTTGTTATCGATAGGTAGTGAATAATATATATCTGTAAACCACTGTAGTGTAGCAGGTGCAAATGTGAGGTGTCAGTGTAGTACAGATGTGAAACCCCCATATAAACACAAGTGTCCCATATAGTATAGCTACAAAAGAATGTAATGTAATGAAAAGCACATAAAGGGATGTTATGGTTCCCATGAATTACCACATTGATGGTAGTCCACTGAACCCAGAAGGTGTTATAAGAGATCTGGGAACACAGGTTGACTGCAGCCTCTCTTTTGACCACCACATTGCCACTGTGGTCAGAAAGTCTGTGTGGCACATCTCATTACTAAGGGTTTTGCATCCAGGAAGAAAGAGGTCATTGTCTCCCTCTACTCTTCCCTCATTAGGCCAATCATCGAGTACAATGCCCCATTTGGCATGTACCTCACTAGACACCTGCAACAACTGGAGAGGCCATAAAAATACCTCACAAAGAGGATCCTAGACCTTAAGCACTTGTCCTATATGGACAGACTCAAAAAACTCCAACTATTCAATGTCTCATATCGCCTACTTAGAGGTGATCTCTGCTTCACATACAAAGCCATGTCTGATCAAGCTCTGTTAGAAGTACTACATCTAACAAAATCCCAATCCCTCCACACCACATGTTCCAGTGACCTCAACCTCATTGCCACAATCAACAGAATGTGCTGGAGGGACAGGTTTATAACCCAGAGACTGCCCTTGCTATGGAATAGACTTCCCATACATGTCAAACAGAGCATCTCACTGACCCTCTTCAAGAGAAACCTTGATGAGTGGATGGGAAATAGAAAATTCACCCCAAGGATTACTCCAGTGGCTCTACTCAACAGAGAGACTGGGAACTAAGGTTGGGTGGCATGATGTCAGGGTAATCGTATGGGCTAGGTTTGTAAAGGCTCCAGGGCCATTAGCCTAGCACACACCTATGAACCTATGAACCGACACATAACATAATATGTAATTTATGAGGAATCAACCTCACAATGATGATAGTCTGTAAAACAAAAGCTTAACAATGCTAATTTGTGCTCAGCTATGTTTAGCCAGTATAAGCATTGCTTAAATGCAAATTCTAAGCAAGAATTAGTGTAGCTAAGTGGATATGTGCACTGGTAATCAGTGCTTAGCATTTACCCTTTTATGCAATGCTTCTCTGTGCTAACTGGGTTTGCCCATTGCTTAGCTTAGCTCAGCATATTAAAAACTGTCCAATCATGGCAAAGGGCTGGAAATCAGCCCTGTTTAAACCTTGCAGGTGGGAATACAGCTCATAACCAGTTGCAGTTCCCCACTGTAGGCACTATGGCTGGTGTTGGTGAAGGTGTGTGCTTTCGGGTGCAGAGCTGGAGCATTCAGGAGTCCAGGGTTGTGGTTGGACTCCCTGTAGAAACCCATGGCACGAGACTGCTGCAAGACCAATACCAGGGCTCCCAATACAAAGTGGAAGCCTGGTACTGTCTCCCCTGTGATCTCACCAGTGCCACTTGCATCCCTTGGACTGGTGAACAGGTCCAGCACCACTTTGCTGACTTGGAGCAGAGGAAGAGGGAGCTCTTGGACCAGTGGGTCTAAGATGCCCGGGTGGGGAATGCTCCAGGCATGTATAAATATCAGTCACAATAAGTGATTTCCAAAGTCCATCCTGTGTATGTGATGGATAGGTATGCATACATTTTGTCTTATCTCCTGTACAGCTGCAGATGAGAGAACCACAAACTTGGATGCCCATGCCAGCAGGCTGCTAAGGCTGCATCGTGAGGCTGGTGAGTAACAATATAGCTTGTAGTATTCAGTGCAAATAAATGAAAATAAGTAGAATGTCACCTTGCAGTATTTAAAATGGGTATGGTTTGTACTGAATAAACAAGCCAGTAGGACAGTAATAGTGACATACAGATTATATATCAATAAAAGTGTAAGTATTTGTCAATAAAAGTCAAAATCCCAGACTGGTAGTGTTTACTTTGGTACTGTATGAATCAAAATGTGTACAGTTTATGCATATCAACTATAGCTCTGAAAACATTAAACAATCAAGGCTCATCTGACAAAGATTGTGGAGTTATAAAATAGGAGATTAACTAAATGAAATGCTGCATGCACCAAGATCTGATATCTGATTAGTAGTGTTGTGTTAACCAGTGTTTTCTACACTGTGCTATACAAGATGTATGTGCTATGCATGAATGTCAGAATTACAACTTCAGATTGTACAACCAAGAGAGTATTAGACAGAAAACAGTCAGACCAGAAACAACAGTTTTCAATAGCTCATTCTGATGAAACACAAACTTGTTATATTTTTTTGTACAAACAGGCACGGTTGGAATCCTAGGAATGGTAGTAAGCTGTATGCATAATTTCACCCAGGATTTTATGAATATGTGTAGAAACAGTCAGGTAGTGTTAACAGAAATTTCCTCCACAGGTCTGCCAGGTAAGAAAATATATAAAGTAGCTATAAGAAGGCTGTAATTATACACTGTGTACAAACATACCACTGCCCAACCCAACGTTGCTGTAAAGTGACGTAATACCTGGAGAGTAATGATTAGAGCAATAATCATTACAGTTGTGAGCACTTAAAGCATATACAATTGTTAATTGACATCTCTCCCTCTCTTCCACCTTATATGCACCAATAATCTAAACACATAAATCAACAGGTGTGTTTTTCACCAAACCTACTGTTGGGACATGTGCCCAATTGTTCTACATATACTGAAATGTTTTTCCATTAATGTTCCCTGTTCAAATACTATCATTGGTGGCCTATTGTTATCAATGTAACCTGCATGCCATTATAATGCCCACTGTGTTTCCATATATGCATGTGTTCTGTTTGCTATTGAACTGTTCAAAATTGGTTATTTTGGGTTAATGGGAATACCTGTGTATGCTGTTATAACTAATCCTGGAATGGGTTTTTACAGGACTAACCAACATATGTTGTAAAACTGCAACACCATAGCACGTCTGGGAAGGCAGATCCCAGCGGATCTGCCTGTCCCGCCTCAACTGGCCATGGCACCAGGCCCCAGTACATCTAGGATCCACCCTGGGACCTCCTCGTCTGCTGGTCCTGCACCACCTTTTGGTGGAACTGCCTCAGGGGATGGGGCTCGTCCCCCTCTGGATGTGGGAGTGGACATGATCCTGTCACCCGAAGCCAGGTCCGGGGATTGGTGCATAGCGAGCTTCAAAAGAAGTTTGGAGATCTGCTATGCCAGCTTCAGGGCCATGTGGTGGATCTATGGGGTCAGCATGCCCCTCTTGCTCAGCCCCCAGCACAGCTACCTTCGGGGGCCATGAAGTTGCAGTGGTGACTGCTCATGGGTAGGGACCTCAGTTCCACTGCATCCACATGGGGACTCATGTGCACCCGATTCCCAAACACCCCTCCCTGTCAAAGGTGTTTACCCTCCACATGTCATATACCGACCCTGTCTGCTGTCTTGTCTGTCTTCCTACCCAACCTACCTCCCCAAATATACCTACTATCCTTCGCCAGCATCTCACTCTCACCTTAAAAAAAGGGCAATTTGTTCCCTCAAAAAATGTCACCCCATACATAGCTGTACTGGACACATGTAATCTGGTCTAATTGGCTTCACAAGAAATTATTGTTGTCTTCACCCCTCTCTCAGGGGTTTGAGTGTCCAAATTTACCTCCAAATTCTGTATACATGCACAGCTGTTGCTGTAGAGGACATGGACAGGTATGGAACTTCCCTACACCTGTGCTGCACATCCCTAGTTATCTTTCATATTGTTTTTCCCTCTGCATACCCCCTTTTTTGCCACTTTCCTATCACCCTTTTTTTCTTTTGTTTTAAAGAAATCAGCACCGGGATAAGCGGGTATAAGCAGTAGTAAGTGGGAGTAAGCATTTTTGCACAGTGCTAAGCGAAGCTAACTCAGATTAAGCACTTTTAGGGCTGTGTATAGGCACAGTTAACTGTAATTTACCATCACTTAGCTCTGGGCAAACCCGCGCATACCCACTTAAAACTGCTTAAAAGTGCCTTACTCACTCTATATCCAGCA
>NC_056726.1:328734718-328752218 GCF_019279795.1 Protopterus annectens | reverse complement strand
TGAATAGAAGTTTATATCTGAAAATGCACTCACTGGAAGCACTCCTTAAAATGCAGAACATTGACATTTGTGTTGTAACAGTTGTAACAGAGACCTGGTTAAAGGCAGCAAAAAGCACCCATGCACTACCACCCTATAACTCATTCCATGCCTTTTGGCTGCAGAACTTGGACTGAAGCTCTAAAGGTGATGGTATTACCATATACATAAAGGATGTGAACACCTCCAGAGTGGTAGCTCAACATACTGCATCACAGATACTGCAGCAGTAGCTAAGATTGGTTAAGACAGTGATTCAGGTCATAGCCTGCTATAGGTCCCCAACCATGCCCCAAGACTTCCACTCCATGTTCCTAATCACCGTGGAGAATATTATTGTCCAACCTAACACTCTCATACTGGTTGACTTCAACTACCCCACCATTAACTGGGAAAGATACTCATGTCCCAGTGCTCTTGCCCAACATTTGCTGGAATTCAGTAATTCAAATGGCCTGGAACAGTCCGTTCCTATATCCATTACAGGTAGCAACATCATTGACCTGGTCATTACTAACATGGATGACTATTGCTGTACACCAATAGTCAACTCCTTCCTGTTAGATCTGACCACAAAGTAGTCACCTTTGGAAAATCCACATCCCTCCCACCACCCCTGCAGAGATAACCACCATTAAAATCCTTTCCAAAGCTAACTATGGCCTCCTAAAAACAGAGGTGGCTAACCTCATGGCAGCCATACAAATGGAGACTAGTTGCATGACTGCTGAATCAAACACCAATGCACTATGAACATGTACACAAGTGCATGGATTCTGCCATACCCAATAGGTTCATAGGTTCATAGGTAGGTACTAGGCTATTGGCCCTAGGGCCTATATAAACCTAGCCAAAAAGGTACCCTGGCTTTCGCCACCCAAGAAAATTATTTTCCTGTGCCCCTGTCGAGCAGAGCCCCAGAGGTGATCCCTGGGGTGAATTTCCTATTTCCCATCCAATCATCAAGATTTTTCTAGAAGAGTGCTAATGAGGAGCTTTGTTTGATATATATAGGTAGTTTGTTCCAGAGTATGGGAAGTCTCTGGGACAGGAATCTATCCCTCTAGCATGTTCTGTTTATTGTGGTGACAAGGTTTAGGTCCCTAGAGAGTGTAGCTCAGAGGGATTGGGATTTCTTTAAGTGGAGCATGTCCAACAGCTCTGGGTTTGACCTAGCTTTGTATGTTAGGCAGAAATCACCTCTGAGTAGGTGATATGTGATGGAGTAAAGCTGGAGTATTTTGAGATGGTCTGTGTAGGGCATCTGTTTGAGGCTGGTAATCCTCTTTGTGAGGTATTTCTGCAGCCTTTCCAGTTGTTGTAGATGTCTTGTGAGGTACATATCAAAAGGGACATTGTACTCTATAATGGGTCTAATGAGTGATGAGTAGAGGGGAACAATGACCTCTTTTTTCCCGAATGAGAAACCTTTTGTGATGAGGTGTACCATGTAGAAGGATTTCCTCACTACTGTGGTGATGTGATTATCAAAAGAGAGACTACTGTCCACCTGTGTCCCAAGGTCTCTTATCACACTTTCGGTGTTAAGTAGACTGCCACCTTTGTGGTAGCTCATGGGTAAAGAGTTTTTACCAAAGGGGATGACAATGCACTTTTTGGCATTGAGCTTGAGGCTATGGCTTTGACAGCAGGCATCTGTCTCAGTGAGGCCCTTTGGTGGATGTCCACATCATTGGGAGTTTCGATTATGGCTCCTAGTTTGCAGTCATCTGCGAACTTCATTAGCCAAAGAACTTTTGTGTTAACCTGTATTTCAGAAAAGTAGATACCAAACAGGAGAGGACCCAGGACTGAACCCTGTGGTACTCCACTTGTCACTGGTCTGAAGTCGGATTTGGAGTCTGCTACTTTGACAGTGTGGGTTCTCTCAGTGAGTCAGTTGGCAACCCATCTTGTGACTTAGGGATTTATACCTAGTTTAGTGAGTTTATCTATAATTCCAGAGTGAGGGATGGTGTCAAAAGCCTTGGCGAGATCTAGATAGGCTGTGTGAACCACCTTACCCTTGTCTACAGCTTTGGTGACTGCTTCAAAGAAGTCTATCAGGTTTAGGAGACATGATCTGCCTTTTACAAACCCGAACTGGGTTTACAGAGCCAAGACCCTCACCTCCAAAAACAGGAAGCCAATCTGGTGGTCTCTGGCCATAATGAAACTCTACAACAGAAGGAGGAAACTGATATGGAATAAGGTGAAGTCCCAAGACTGGAAAAAGCCTTTTATCAGCCTCATTGAAAAGTTGAGATCTCTCATCATATACTATAAAGCTAGATGTGAAAACAGACTTGCAGCATGTAGTAAAGACAACCACAATGCCTCCTAGAGTTATGCAAAGAATCCCCATGGCAATACCAAGATTTGCTCTGAGCTAATGAACAATGGTACCTCCTAGACTGAGCCAACACATATTGCCAATATATTGACCGGCAGATTCAGTGCCAGCTTTACCCATCCCCCCAAAGGACCAATCACAATACCAGTACACTGCCAGGCACCCAGTATTACTTTGCACAGGTTAAAACACCACTGTCCAAGGCCAGCAATACAACTTCTATAGGACCTGACAATATCCCTGGCTGTGTTCTACATGAACTACAGAGTGACCTGGCACCTCAACTGTGTGCCCTGTTCAGTCACAGCCTCACCTCAGGCTTTGTCCCTACCGAATTGTGCAATGCTACAGTCACCCCTCTGCACAAAGGAAGAGCAACTACAGACCCTGGGAACTATTGTCCCATTAGCCTGACAAGTCTGTTATGCAAAGCTATGGAATGCATCATCATGCACCTAATAAACAGGGATATGGGAATCTCCAGATTCAGGATCCCACATAGTTTGGCTTTGTTAAGATTAGGTCATGCCTGCTCAATCAACCTGGTCAACTTCTTTGAGTCAGTCACCTGAGCTGTGGATGAAGCCAAGATGGCTCATGCAGCCTACCATGATCTGACCAAAGCCTTTGATAACATTCCCCACTCAGGAATCATGCAAAAATCCACTAAGCTAGGCTTCAACCCCTATATCACTAGGTGGGTTGCAAACTAGCTGACAGACAGAACTGACAGTGTGCAAATAGCTGGTTCCAAGTCAGACTGCCGAGCAGTCATAAGTGGCATTCCACAGGGTTCTGTCCTGGGTCCTCTCCTGTTTGGTATCTACTTCTCTAAAGTCCATGCCAACATGAAGGGACTCTGGCTGACAAAGTTTGCAGAAAATTGCAAGTTGGGAGCTATTATTAACTACCCAAATGATGTTGGCATCCTACAGAAAGGCCTCACTGGGACCAGTGACTGGTGTCAGAACCATGGCCTTAAGCTCAATATTAGAAAATGTGTTGTCATCCCGTTTGGGAAAAAAACTGTTCCCATGAATTACCACATCGATGGTAGTCCCTGAACACAGCAGGTGTTACAAGATATCTGGGTACACAGGTTGATAGCAATGTCTCTTTTGACCACCACGTTCCCACTGTGGTCAGAAAGTCCTTCTACGTGGCACATGTCATTACTAATGCTTTTGCATCCAGAAAAGAAGAGGTCATTGTCCCCCTGTGCTCTTCTTGACAGAGTGACACAGTTTGTTTCAGCATACATATCCTGATGGATATGAGGTATGACAATGAAATGCATGTCATCATTTACTGACAACAATCATCATATCATCACAGTGATTTACCAGAGAAATGAAAATAATCTGTAAAACAGACCAGACATATGAGCAATAAACGTGGGCATCCTGAAACAATCCAGTCAGTTGAGAGGTATGCTCAGAATCCCTTACTGCAATGAATCTTGACCAAGGCTGACAAAGTGGTGGGTGGAAGCCATGAAAATAGGGATGCATCTGAAGTACTGACATAGATAAACTAACATAGTTGCTGCAGTAACACCCTCCTGTGTGATCTAACATATATGTAGTGAAACAGCACCAAGTAATTGAAATACGAAACCTGCTGTGGGTAATTACACATGTATTTGCAAATATATCAGGCACTACAGGGATGTAACAGCACTGAAAAACAGACACCAGTGTGAAAGTGCATACTCACAACCATTATCACCACAGTCACAGTCACACAGCGGTAAGTCAAGTGAAGAGTAGAGTATATGGATTGTGTGAAGAAATACATAATTGTATGCCACTCACACACTAGCCCTACATATACTGGCCCCGTTCTCAGTATAGTCTGAATCTTGACCATGGTACAGGACAGGTCGGAGTCTGCCCCTACAAACACATGCAGCCAACAGACCAGCAGAAACTGCAGCAGCATGCACAGCCAGATGAAAAAGGAGCCATAACACTTACATCTACCCCCCTCCATACACAGCCCAAATAACATGTACACATGACATGTGTACCCACTCATGACAGTCTGTTAACAATGGCCAGACATGCATATATAGCCCTCTCACATGTACAGTTCACCTTAGAATCTACAGGCTCAGGACTCATATCTATGGCCTCTTCCCTGACATGTCTGTGGGTCTGCTACATCACTGGGATGGTAGCTGGAATGAAGGCAAGAAATAATGATACTAAATACGTCTGAGCCTCATTGACATCTGGACAAAGCCTGACATCATTTGGGGACAGAGGCACAGACACAGGGGTAGACTAGATATATTGGTGTCATAAAATGAGACAGTTGCAGATGTTACTGGGTTTGTTGCAACATTTCCTATGACATCAGTAATACCAACAGATGCGAGTATGTACTGACTGCATTCCCCAGAGTCCCCGACTGATTTTCCAAGGATACCAACTGCCTGGGGAACAGACAAAACCTAACAGGCAAACATGTGGCCAGTCTTTGGACAGCATGCCAATGGAGAGGTATGTCAGAGACATGTTACTGTCAGATGTGAAGTCACTCACTAAATGCATGTCCATACAAACCCTGACAATCTACCAATCCACCATGTGTATAACAGCACTGATGACATAGAATCTGTTCACTATTCTGGGGATATGTCCCCCATGTTGTTGGGCTGTCTCAAATATCCTGTCCTGTGAAGTATTCCCATCTACTGTCTATGAATGTGAAGCCCACCACCTCTGTAATGTCCCTCACACAGGCAAGGAAAAGGGGCAAGGCCCACATGAAGGAATGTCCCATATGTTGGAACTAACAGCAGTGTCCAGGCCCATAGCACAATACTATGTGGGCACCTACATAGTTGTATGACTTTAGCAATACCTGACATCTGCACATCTGCACAGAGGACAGACAGAAAGTAGTTAGGCAACAGGTTATGCAGTAGGATGAATGTTCTGAAGGTTAGAAGTTTGAAACTGAAATGTATGCCATTACTACATGACAGCAGTCCCAATGACATGGGCAAAAACATAGTAGTCTACAGTTAATATAATAATATCATATTAATATCCAATAGGAGATACATAAAAACATACAGCTCAAACACTAAGAACAAGATAGTGTAGTACTCAGAGTCCCAGTTTTGCATGCAAGGGTGCATGGTTCGAGTACTACAATAAGCAATATAATTTTACATGGAAAAGCAATGTTAAAAGTACTAATTTAATAATACAATATGTGTCAAATTATTTATGTCAACCAGTGCACTGTAGCTGGTGTAACAAGCAAGTGCGAGTGGATATAACATGTGATACTACCCATTTATAAAAAAAAAAAAACAGAAAAATAAAATGTGATACTATCCATGTATACCCAAGTGACCCATACAGTATATTCACACCCCTTGCTACTGTAATGACAGCACATGGAAGTATGTTATGTATGGGAAATTAAATACACTTATTAAATGATGTCATTACTCTGCTATTTTATCAGACTGGAATGTGAGCAATGATTTTCAGGGATGAGCTCTGCGTAGCAGGTTTACATATTGCTTAAATGTGAATGCTAAGCAGATTTGCACAGTTGGAAGTGTTGCTAAGCGAAGCCTAAACAGAGTAAACTATTTGTTTAACCATATGTTAGCACTGCTTACCATCACACAAACCCACGTAAACCCACTTAAAGCTGCTCAAAACTGCCTTAATCACTCTGTATCCAACAGCCCTTGTTCTGTCTAGCAACAAAATAAACAAACCCTTAAAGGTCATTAACCTAGGACCCTGTACACTATAGCAACAGCAGTGGACCACTAAGCCATCTGAGATGAAAGCCTTTTGGATGTTTTTTCAAACATACCATGCATTACAGCCAGTTTACAAAAGGGGAGAGACACTGTGTAATCAGGAAGAATTGGTATCTACAAATATATATATATATATATATATATATATATATATATATATATATAAAGAAACATATACTTATAGAGAGAGATAGATATGTATGGAGATACATGTATGTGTATAACAATATGTAGATATATTACCAATAAATGCTGAGGTGTATATATATATATATATATATATATATATATATATATATATATATATATATATGGGTCTATATTAGCATATCGAATGCTGACAACGTCGAATGCAATTTAATCAAACTGAAATGTCTGAAATCTCAGAAGAGCAAACTGACGGAGCATCGATTTCTTTCCCAGGGAAAGAAATTGGTGTTCCAAGCAAAAAAAAAAATTTCAATACTTTAAACACTGACAGAAGTGGGGGGCTTTGCCCACCACACCCCCCAATGTGGCGCCACACCACCCTACTTAAATAAACCAACTCTGAGACTGCACCACAGTGGAAGAAATAGCAAATTCCGATTATGGCTCACAGATTTCTTTCCCTGGGGAAGAAATCGATGTTTTGTCAGTTTGCTCTTCTGAGATTTCGAACATTTCAGTTTGATTAAATTAAATTTGGCGTTTTCAGCATTCAAAATGCTGATAGAAACCCATATATATATGTATGAAAATATATACACACACACATATATATATATATATATATATATATATATATATATATATATATATATATATACATATATACATATATATGCCTCAAAATGCCCATACAAACATAATGCTGCTGATAGACTACCCATAACTGGGGCAGCATGCACAGTTGGATACAAAAGAACCCATGACACTCACATCTGCCCCCACCCCCCCACCCCACAGTCCAAATAGTAAGTGAACAGTACGCTGCCACAAAATCGTTATAGGTCATACACAATGGCCAGACATACAATGACCTCTTAGCAAATAAACTAACATGACTGAAGACAGTAAAGAGAAAAACAACCAGCCAGTAATTCACACAAGTTTATTATACTCTGATGTCTTGGCCAGAGCCTTCAAGGAGTAAAATATTACAAGAAATACTTGCTTACATACAAGAAGCAATTAACACTTAATTACATTTAAATACACAGCCTCCAGTTACACTCCTCAGTTAACCCCCTAGGGGATGAAGTATCACATTTAAAAATATAAATTGATTCTGCACTTAACAGCTGTTTCTTTATGAAAGTTTCATCAAACTGAGAAACAGACTATTTACAAAACAGTACCTTGTAACCCACTACTGTCCCCATGGTGAAATTCATTCAAATGTACAGCTATAGAACTGTCTTCTTTCTTATCAGTAATATGTCTCGCATGTTCTAACAGTCTAGTTTTAAAACACTCTTTTCTCTCCCCCACATAAAATATGTTACAAGGGCATCTAAGAGCATTCTCTATATACTGACCTCTTGAATGTACAGACTTTCACATGTCATCCAGCCTTTCCCTTCAGCAGGAATGACACCACTAAATAATGATAGACCATATACTTATCAAACTCCTACTGTATGACATCTGGACAAAGCCTGTCATAACTGGGGTACAGACAAATGGCCATACTTGAAATATTGCTGTTATACACTGAGAATGTTGCTGGTGTTACAGGAGTTGTCGTATCATATCTGTTCTGAGGGATATAAAGTCAGAAACACAAATGGATGTTAGCATTTACTGATTGCAATCACCAGAGTATGCTACTGATTTGCCAAGGACAACACCTGTCTGGGGAACAGACAAACATAACAGGCAAACCTCTGGCCATTATGTTGATAGCCCTACAGTTTAGAGCTATGCAGACACAGAACTTTGTCAGACTGAAACCCATGCAGAAATAGCATGTTCAGACAAACCCTGTTAAACTAACTGTATTCAAAACATATAACAGCAATACTCACATTCTGCCCCTACGTCTTGAACCTTCTCCAGAATTTAGTTGGCTTGTCTCCACAAGTCTTGTTGTAAGAAGTATTAGCTCACACACCTCCAGGATGTCTTCCTCACAGGTAAGGGAAAGGGCCAATGTCCACATGGAGTACCAAGTTATAGGAGTGTGTTGCCATGAGATTGGCTATTGGAATAACTACACAAGTTGCTCTGCATGCAATTAGCAACTGGGGAACACCAACTGGTGCACAGGCCATCACATGGTCATGAGCATAACCTACAAAAGACAAGCTGCCATCTATTCAAAACACCTATATTATAGAAAGTTAATTACTTCAAAGCTGATCCAGTGTCTCTGAAAACTTCAGGAATAAAAAAAGGTATGTGAAACAAGTAAGCATGTAATTGAATGCAGTAGGTGGTCTGTAATAATGGAAAATAGGGATTTGAAATAATATGTTTCTCAACAAGACTTGCTATACTGATGTAGAGCTGAAGAGCACCAATGGCCATAGCATGCGGCTGTGTATGTAGTGACATAGATCACAGCTCAGGCCCCTGACTCACCCCAGGAAAGGACAGCTGACATTTGGCAACTACTGGAGCATCTGTCAAACACCACTGACTGTGCCACTGCTAGGCTAGCTACTGGGATGTTGTACATATCCATATGTTACCTGCGCATATAACTATGATACACATTTTCTCTTGTAAATATAACAAAACTATACAGAGCATGTGCAGAGTAAAGTACTGTTGCAGAAGTGTATGTTGAAATACATGTGATATAGCGAGTTCATACCATTCAACTGTACGGTCTTATAAGCACATGTGTGCCTGATATCTGTAGTCACTTACACATATATTGTGTTATGTTAGGCAAACCATTGTCAAGTCTGTTAACAATGACACCATAACACAATAGCCTTGATATGAATGTGGGATATCCTTCAAGTGTGATAGCAAAGCCTACTGTGCAATCATCTTACTTATCTATGTATGTAAATAAGTTGCGCATGTTCTCCTTGTGTGTAATATCAGTTTCATTGCATGCAACAGACATAAATGTTTACAGGTACTGGTTGTTGCATTGCCATGACAATGATATGGGTAGTAGAATAGGCATGATTATCAGGTTGTAATCGGAGAAGTATGCAACTGTGTTATGACTCTCTGTCCATGCCTACCACAAACAGCTATCTGAACACCTACATACAGTGAATATCAAGAGTGTACACACCCCTGTTGAAATGCCAGGTTTGTGCACTATACAACAGTAAGACCACAGAGAATCTTGTCAAAATGTTTCCCACTTTGAATGTGACCCATAATCTGTACAATTCTATTGACAAGCAAACAAATCTGTTAGTGGGCTTTAGGCACATAGCCAGTAAGACATTTCCCTATGGTGCATTTGGTTGGGGACACATGGCTGAAGTAACTTTTAGCTGCAGAGAAATATGACTTTTTGTGAATTCCCTGTAGGCAAAGAGAAGCACACACTGCCATGCTCCCAGCTTTAATAACCAAGTACATGGGGGCAGAAGAAGTAAGGAGTGTGGTGCTCAGTGTACAGTACATTCTTATGTAACTACAATATGTAGAGATATGCTAAAGCATGGAAAATATCCTACATGCTAATGCAGTCACATTTAGGCTTCAGTATGCATTTTAGGTAATGTTCCCTATCCTCTGTGAAGGGGTATTGGTCCATGTATACCAATTATAAAGGCACTGCTCATTCTGCACTGCATTTCTACTACTATTGACATGCCCACTGGTCAGCCTGCTGATGATGCCTGCCATAGTGCCTGCTGTCTCATGTTGCCTTGGGGACCATAGACATTGTTTTCCCCTTGTGCATTTGGTTATTAAAGTTGTGGGCATGGCACTGCATTCTTCTCTTTGCCCACAGGAAATTCACAACAGCTATATTTCTCTGCAGCTGAATTTAATTTCAGCCATGTGTCCCCAACCAAATGTACCACAGGGAAATGTCATACTGCCTAGGTGCCTGAACCCTTCAAACCTAGAGACAGCATTCTTAAAGCTACATGTGGAGCACAAGCAACACCTTACTTCACCTGAGCACCACCATCCACACGTTGAAGCTTGATGGTGGCAATGTCCAGCATTAGGGTTGCTGTTCATTAGCTGGAACTAGGCCTGTAGACATGGTGGAGGAAATTCTGAAGAGTTACAAATAACACTCACATGTGTGCCAAAGCCATCAAGCATCTGCAATATGGCCAAGGATGGAGAGGGATTTCAGCTTCCAACACAAAAATGAACTGAAGCATACATCCAAAGCTAGCTAAGAATGGCTCTATCTGAACACAGTCAAGGTTAGGAATTGGGCCAGACAAAGCCCAGACTCAACACCAATAGTAATCCCCCAGTGTGCCGCCCAAGGGCTGTGCACATGAGCTGGTCTTGCAATCTGACAGAGTTGAGGGACCTTTGTAGGGAAGACTGTCCAAATAATGCCAAGGCAAGATGTGCCATGCTAATATACCCCTTCCCAGGAAGTGTGACTGCTGTAGTGCAATTAACAGGTGCCTCAACCAAGCATTGGTTTAAGGGTGTTCATAGCTATGCAACCGCAATATTGTATGCATCATATTCAGTATCTTCACAACTAACACAATTGTCTGTTGCTTGATTGGATTACACAGGTCATATGTCACATATAATGTGTGCAATGTTTTCAAATGCAGTACTGTGGTCTCATTTTATATCATAAAAGAGGCTGATGTGTCCACTTATCATATCCATGTTACGCTAAGAAGGTTATCGGTATAACCGGATGTGATTGCACATACATTCACTGCTGCTGATGAGATGTGCAAATCAAATGTATGTCATTCATTGGTGACATCAGTCCTCATATCATCCCAGTTATGTGTCAGACAAACACAGAGGGATTGTGAGGAACAGAGCAAACATAAGTCCCAGACATCTACACATTCAGCAAAGATTTGTACAGTTGTGAGGTGTGGCCTACAGATGATACCAGTGTGCTATACAAGTGCACAGCAATAATGTGTACATGGGTGCAGTGTGTGCTAGAGGAAGGGACATCACCTACTAACACAGCTCATGCATTAGAGAGATATAGCTTGTTAGCAACAAGGTATAAGAATGGCTGTAATGCATGATGTTGAGGGCCATGTGTCATGCATGCCAGCTGTTGGGTAATGAGAGGTCAGTGTAATATCTTTGTGCCACCTCACCTGTAACTGTCTGTACAGGTATTAAATTAGAGATATTGTCTTCCCTTCATAGTTGGCGATGGGGGTCAGGGTCCCTCCCACATGGAAACTGATGTCAGTGTCTCTGCAGACTCTCACAATGATGATAGGCATAGTGAGGCACAGGCAAGATTGTCAGGGGCTGAATCTGTGCCATTAGTTGGCATCCCACTTTTGCCCACTCCATCCCTGTACACAGTCACAATGCCCACACATGCCCCATCACCAGTGGCCATAGATGAGGGACAGTTGGTGAGTGGTGGCATGGGACAGGAAAGTGTTGTGACTAGGGCAAGTGTGTATGTAAGCACCAGCCATACCTGAAGAACAGGCGCGGTCCCACACAGGTAGATAGACAGGGGTGCTTGGAGGAGGACTGCTGCCTGTCATGGCCCTGCCAGAAGTGCCACAGCAGGTGTCACCAGATGCATGTTTTGGACCATCATGGAGGCACAGGCATGTATGGAACATCACATCAAACAGACTCTCAGGGTCCAGATGGCAAATCTTCCTGCTATGCATGACAACATCCGTAATCTTACAGATTTCCACCATCATTATGCTGAGGTCATGGATAGATGGTTGGGTGAGATGGTGGCACTCCTTGACCGTGGGATATCTGTGTTGGAGCATGTGGTGGGAGTTGGCCATCAGCCATGTGGACATAGGACAGCACCACAAACAGCTGAAGTTCTGTGTGGCTGTGCAACATGTCGCTCCCACTCCCGTAGTGGCAGTACCAGCAGCACGAATGCGGAGGGTGCTGTCCACATCACAATGCAGCAGGCCACAGACAAGTGGCAGTGGCCAGTCCCAAAAGGGATGTGGATCCAGCAGACAACTGTCAGCATCAGGGAGTACTACTCCATTTGGCCTTGGACCTGGTGGTGCCAGTGGAACCCCCGGCAGGCGCAGTTCCCATGTGCATGGCCGGACACAGTGAACTATACACCCTGCCATGTACAGTCCACTGCTGCCCATCATACCCCTGTATAGTGCAGCAACATGGCAGAACTGTGTGCATCCACACACACACACACATCACCATCACAGCTAGGGCACATACATACTTACACACACCACTTCTGCACGTCCCATGTAATACACAACCCCCAACTCACACACATGATGTCAACAAATTGGCTCAGCCTAGACCTCTGGCAAACTCACGCCACACCCTGTGCATGTGATGACACCTGTGCCACATCCATGTCATCCATACCATCAATGCAGGGACATGCTAACATGGTTCTGATGCACAGGGTGAATATAGTACAGTTTAGCAATGTAATGCTGTGTAAAGTGTTGTCAGTCAGCATGTTTAATGGTTACACATCAGTGTGTGTAGCTGTCCAGCCATGATTCATTATTGCTGTTATTAACAGTGACTGACTGTGGTGTCCATAATGTGTTCTGTTTGTGTTCTAAGTGTCTGTCTGTCAGGAGGATGTAGTCCTGCAGTCCTTTTCTAGCAGGGGTATGGCAGTGTGGTAACACATTGACTGTGTCATATCCAGGGTACAGCTGTACACAATTAACAGGTCTGTATAACAGTTATTGCATGTGCCACATGGCTGATAAAACTGAGGGATGTATACAGGTAAGTGCATGGTGGCTGATGTCAGCAGCTCTTGTACAGTGGACAATGGTAAGTGTCCTGGCTAGTACACACCGAAGGTTTGTGAATACCACACACACACACACACACACACACACACACACACACACACACACACACACGCATACACACACACAAACACAGAATCATGATTGCCAGTGTTGGGTTTGACACCCCCAGCCATCTAGTTATTGGTGGTACAGTGTTAGGTAGTTATTACATGAGGCACAGAGCTCATATTGTGTTATGTTTCCAAAATACATGTATAATGATTAACACTACATGCTACTGTAAGGTATGGCAATGGGTGGTGTAGTTGGTGTGACAGTTTTCATACTACCAAACACTGCTGGACACACCAATGCACAGACACACACACACACACACACACACACACACACACACACACACACACACACACACACACACTTGCCAGTACTGACATTAGCAGACCAGCCTATCTTATTTGTAACATACTATTCCATACAATTGCACACGGCCTATAGGGTTGCAGAGTATCTACAGATACCATTATGGTTGATGTGATCAGCAGACCTCATCCAGTAGACTTAGAAATGTGTACTGTGTGTACCATGGCATAAATATGAATCCAGGGCCATCCAATGGATGTCATTCACACACACACACACACACACACACACACACACACACACACACACACACACACACACACACACACACACACACACACACACACAAAATACTCTTCTCTCATACACACTTCCCAGGAGTGGGAGTAGAACCCCTATCTATTTAGTGTGACTGCATTGTTACATATGTATCACATACACCATGGAGGTTATGGGGTGACACCTGTCCAAAGCTACTTCTACATTGAGGGACATCACCAGGCCTTGCAAATTATGGAGATGTACTGGGTGAGAGAGGCCACAAAATACTGTAACCTACACATATACACACTTACACACAATAATACACACACACACACACACACACACACACACACACACACACACACACACACACACACACACACACACACACACGTGCGTGCATGCACTTGCAAGGACTCATATTAGAACTCTTAGCTATGTAGTTGTTGGTATTATAGTGTTATGCAGTTCATGCACACACCACAGAGGTTATAGGATGTAGAGTGCCCCAAGGTACCCATATAGTGAATAACATCTACAGCACTTGTAAGGTATGACAATGATAGTTGTACTGGGTGAGACAGGCCACCAACTACTTTCACCCACATGTTTACACACTCACAAACACTCTCAAACACACTAATGCATACAAACACATTTGACAGTCCTGAGATCCATGGTTTCAAAGAGTCATAGGTGTGTACGTGACAAATGGCAATGGAGGCTTTACAAGGCTAGCCCATGGAAATACACTAGCATCATGCCACCTGACGATACTCCCCAGTGTGTGTACTGAGTATAGTCACTGTAGTGATCCCCAGGGTGAGTATTCTATTCCCCATCCTCTCCTCCTGATATCTCTTGAAGAGGGCCAGTGCTGTGCTCGGGTTGACATGAGTGTGGCGTCTATTCCATGGCATGGCCAGTCTCTGGGTTGTGCACCTGTCCCTCCAGCATGTTCTCTTGATTGTGAGGATGGGGTTGGGGTATCTGGGGCATGTTGTGTGACAGATTGGTGTCCTCGGATGTAGCATTCCTGACAGGATTGGGTCTGACATGGCTGTGTATGTCATGCAGAGATCGTACCTATGTAGCCAATATGAGACAGAGATTCAGTGCAGTTGTTGGAGTCTGTCCATAATGGGCAAGTGTGTAGTACCTAAGATCCTCTTTGTGAGGTACATTTTCAGCTTCTCCTGTTGTTGCTGGTGTCCAGTGGGGTACATGGCAAATGGGCCACAGTACACATTGATTGGCCTACTGAGGGGTGTGTACAGGAAAACACTGACCTTTTACTTCCTAGATTCCACACCCTAAGTCAGGTGTAGTGGCACATGGAAGGACATTCTGAAGACAGTGGCACTGTGGTGGTCACCATACAGCTCACTGTCAACCTGTGTTCCCAGTTCTGTTATAACAACATCAGTGTTCGGTGGACTGCCATCAATGTATTACTTTATGGGAACCATGTCATACCCAAGGGAGATGGAGGCACATCCTCTGGCATTGAGCTTATGTCCAGGGTTCTGACAACAGATTTGTGTAGGATGTCAACCTTGCGTGGGGGAATAATAATAGCACCCACCTTGTATTCATCTTCAGACATTGTTAGCCAGGGCGCCTTTGTATTGAGCTAGTCCTCAGAGTTGTGGATCCCAATCATGAGGGAACCCAGGTCCACAACCTGTGGGACTCCATTCATGACTGCTCGGCAGTCTGAGATGGGGTCCACTGCTATCACACTGTGGGTTCTATCTGTGAACCAGTTTGCAGGCCACCTACTGATGTAGGTGTGGCTGCCTACCTGACTGTGTTTGTGCATGATTCCTGAGTGGGGAGCGATATTCAAGGATTAGATGGGCAGCATATCTTATTATCTATCCCATACTGTCACACAGTTATTGCACATGCCACAATGCTTATAGGGCTACAGAGTGTCTACAGGTCCCTTTACAGTGGATGACAACTGTGAGCCTTGTAATGTAGACACTGGGACATGTACTGGGTGGGCAACAGCAAAAAGTTGCAAAACCCACCCCCAAATGGTATGGTTCTCACACAAACACTATGACCCACCCACAGAGAGGATACTGTTCACACATACACACTTGCCCGGACTGAGATTAGAACCTCTAACTACTGATTTATTTCTACTACAGTGTTAAACATTTATAATATGCCCCACGGAGCTTATAGGGTGATAGTTGTCCAAAGGTACTTCTAAGGTGAGGAACATCACCAGCCCTTGTAAAGTATGGCAATGGGTGATGGACTGGGTGAGAGAGGCCGCAAAATACTTTAAACTACACATATACACACTTACACGCACACACACACATTTGCCAGAAATGGGATTAAAATTCCTACTGAACTAGTTATTTCTACTATAGTGTTATGCAGTTATCGCACACGCCACAGGGCTTATGGGGCTAACACCTGACAGAAGGAACTTCTAAGGTGACTGATATCTGCAGGACTGTTAAAGTAGGGAAAGGGGAAGTGTACTGGGTTTGAATGGACCCAAAAGCTTTTGATTGTAAACACACACACACACACACACACACACACACACACACACACACACACACACACACACACACACACTTTTACATTTGCTAGGACTGAGATTAGAACTCCTACCTAACTAGCTATTTGTAGAATAGTGTTATGCAGTTATTGCATGCACCACAAAGCTTATGGGGCTGAAGCCTGATGAAAGGCACATCTAAGGTGACTGATATCTGCAGGACTGCTAAAGTGGGGAAAGGGGAAGAGTACTGGGTTTGAATGGACCCAAAAGCTTTTAGTTGTATGCAGTTATTGCACGCGACTCAGAGCTTATGGGGCTGAGGCCTAACAGAAGGCACTTTAAGGTGACTGATATCTACAGGACTGCTAAAGTAGAGAAAGAGGAAGTGTACTGGGTTTGAATGAACCCAAAAGCTTTTACTTGTAAACACACACACACTTTTACATTTAGCAGGACTGAGATTAGATCTCCTAACTAGTTATTTGTACTATAGTGTTATGCAGTTATTGCACACGCCACAGAAATTAAATTGACTGCGGGTGTTACAGACAATTGCTTTCTGTTACTATTGCACCATCACTCTTGGTGACAGCTGGATGCTGCTTAAGGCTAGGAACATGTTACTGCATTTCTATGGGACTATTGGGGGGTGACACAAATGTACACAATACACATCTGCACAGACTGTGCTGATATTTGCTTAACATTTTGGTCCCTTTTAGCAGAGTGGTGTGCCCTATCTTTCAGCCTACAGGCATAACAGTATTGGTCACAGGTCAGATTGTTCTGGCATAGACATTTGTAGTTTCAGACTTTTTGCCTTTCAAAGCCATACTGCCACTGCCAGACCTGTTGTGATATCACTGTGTAAAAGTCTGTGGGTGGGAATTTCATGGATGTCGCCATGTGGGGGATTTTGCAGGCATTTCCGTATGGTTTTCTACAGCTGATCTGCTGGGTGGGGCTGGTGGTGGGTATGTGAATAGTTCTTCTATCTCCTGTGTTTTTTTTTGTTTGTTTGTTTTAGGCCTGATTAGCTAAAGTAAACAGTTTTAAGCAGAACTGGCCCTTCCTAGATGCGAACACATTCTGAATTTCATGGAATAGGGAAATGCAGCTTCGGACACACTCCCTGCCTTAGCTGTGCTAAGAGGAAACACCGGCCACTGAGCTCCAATGTGCTTACAGCAATCATGACACCCCCCCCCTTTTCATGTTAGCTGCTCCTCCTGTCTACACCATGGTGTTGGAGCATGTACATGGTTAGGTGCAGTCTGACACTT
>NC_056726.1:328697218-328729718 GCF_019279795.1 Protopterus annectens | reverse complement strand
TGTGATTTCACAGCATTCCTTACCTACAAGTAATTCCTTTTGTCCATTACCCCATATGTGCACCACAGGGATGCATACCCAAAATTCCCATGTACATTTATCTAAAACTTGGTTAGCCCACCACTTAATTTCTGACACGCCTTTTGTGGTTTTTCCCCTTTGGGATTTCTCTGCCTGTCCACCAGTTTCTTCTTCTTTCTAAGGCTGCCTGTTAAACACTAAACAGAATAACTCCATAACTTTGGCTACACATATCTTCACATGTTCTCCTGGTGTAATTTCTTCTAGTGTTCTGGGTTTCTAATAACACAGTGGGAATGGACCCCATTCCTAAGTCAGTTTTCCGGTAGAGTTCATAAAAATTAGTATTGTTTCAGTATTTGATGTTACCCAGGAGTGCTCTTCTCAGCATCTGCAATGTTCCTAGAATAGTCTATGTATATCAGTGTGTGCATATATATCTTTAAGAAGCTATCCAGGGGCTTGCAGAAGTGTATAAATACTGAGCACATGTGAGCCTGACTACCATTTTGTAGTAAGCTGTTGAGATGTAAGCATGTATGTATGTAAGGTCTGTCTGTTAACTAGTTCTTTTTTATTTTATATGCTGCTATCCATCCTGATGTGCTTCTATGTGTTAAAGCATCTAAAAGAAATACCCCGTCTGCTTGTCATCTGTGTTAGAGAGGGACGAGCGACAGCCTCCTTCTGCAATCAATACAGATTTACATGTATGTATAAGTTCATAAGAGATTATTAGGCTAACTGCTAAAGAGCCCTTACAACCCTACCCAATATAACCCAATATTATCCAATATATGGCCCCATATGGGCAAGAAGATGACATGGATTTGTGCCTATGCCTTGAGTATCTTACAAATTACCCCTGTCCATAAGGGACATAAGCACTACCCCATGTGTGAATTTGTGATTCCCCATACATTGATCCAAATTGCATTTTAAGAATAGCCGGGAAAGACTCTGGTTAATGTAAATAGGAAGACTGTTCCAAAGAAGGGGCAATTTCTGAGACACATATCTGACTGTCCAGCATGTTTTGTTTGAGTTGCTGAAGAAGCATGTCCTCCTTGTGTTTGCATGGGTTTATGCTGGGTGCTCCTGTTTCCTTCCACATTCTAATGACATGCAGTAGATGGAGTGGATACTTTAAACTGGCCAAAGGTGTGAGTGTGCGTACAAGTGTGTGTTATAAAAGAACTAGCACAGCAGGGCTAGCCACCTGTCAGTGTAAACATTGGTTTTAGATGATTGTCACTGTTGAAGTGACACCCTGACCCCAATGTGCAAAAATGGGGAAAAAGGGGTTGTGGATGGATAGACAGGGTCTGGTTGAGGTAAGTCATTTAGTCAATAGAGGGATGGTTATATTAAAGACAATAATTATAGCTATAATGTCAACACCTGCTAGAATGCAACTCAGACTGGCTTAGGTTAACCATTAAGCATGGGTGTCAGAGTTCTCAGGCTTGAAGAAAATGTGACTTGAAACTACATTTATTAGTATGAAGATGCAACTATCTCAGTTAGTCTTTTAAACTCACCACTTCAATATTCCTTAAAATACGTGTCTGAGCTAGCCATTAATTAAATTCAAAGGAAGCAAAACAAGAAAAAAGACGATGCTGACAGTCAATAAAGTAAGAAATGAGGATACTGGCATTGTAAGTTAGTGTAGAGAGAGAGAGAGATAATATCACAGTAAATGATTCTGATATCACATGGCTATCCTTGTCTCTATAAAATGGCATCAGGGAGCTGGAAGCCTTGACACAGAATGGCAATCCTCAGCATGCCATGTTTGGATATAATAAATGAGAAACTAATAATAACTTACGGCAATGTAGGGACATTGTTAATGCAGAAGAGTGCAAGCTATGATGGAAAACATAAATAACTACAATAACGCTGCCGTGAAGCCAAACAAAACTATGAATTCCAAAACCTCATGGAGGTCCTGTATGCCACTACCTAAGAATTGTATATATTTGGTACCCCAACCTTCTAACACTTGTTCACTACATTCAAGGAGTAGTTGAGGTGGATAACCTCTATACCAAAACATTTTAAATAATAAACCTAGTTCTGATTTAAAATCTTCTTTCTCTGAACACATCCTTGCCTCCCTAATTATTTGCCCTTTTACTAAATTATTTTTAGTAAAATACAGGTGGTAACTCTGAAAATCCAGAAAGGTGTTGGAAAAAAGTAGTCTTTCTAAATAATCTAGATCCAAATCATTTCTTACTGTAATTCTTGAATAACAGAACATCTAAGTAGTCAATCTTATCTGTAGATTTTTTATGTGTAAATTTAAAATATGAATAAATCATATTGATGTAATCTACAAAGACTTCAATCTCACTATCTTTATTCTTCCACAGAATAAATACATCATCCAGGTATCTAAAGTAGATATGCCACTGGTTATTGTATTTTGATTTAAATATAAACTTGGTTTCCCATGCATACATAACTAAATTGGCATATATGGGAGCGCAACTCACTCCCGTTGCGGCACCCTTTACCTGCTTAAAGTGTTCCCCTTCGAAAAAAATAAAATTGTTACACAGTATGTAGTCCATAAGTTTCATAATAAAATTTAACATACTGTTATCAAAATTTCCAAGTTCTCTAACAGCTTCATAAAATAACTCTAAACCAACCTGATGGGGTATAGAGGTAAATAAATCGATAACATCAATTGTGGAAAAAATAACTTCCTCTGAAAAATAGTCATTTTTAATTTCGCCCAGGAAATCCCAGGAATCAATTCAGCCGAACATAATAAGTCTTTTAACATAGGTGGAACTGTTCTGAGCTGTTACAATCAATCTGAGTGGAGGATGTGGACTTTTGGTATTCCAAAAGCATTGGGTTTCAGTGGGTGGTTATTAACTAAAAAATTAAGCACCATCTCATTGATAACTCCCTGCAATAATGAGTCTTCCAGAAACAACTGAATCTTTCTGTGTGCTCTGTTAATCTCATTTATCAACATCATAATGTAGGTTTCCATGCCTATCTGATATCTATTTTATGTTTTGTTTTGATAATTTAACTACGGATTGTAGAATTTAGTGGTTTTTGACTCTTATAACAGGAAATGTACACACACATATGATCATGTGACAACTAATTTTGTATAAAAGGAATCAAGTGGAAATGATTGTTCTGAAGACGTCCCTATTCTAACAAGGACAAAAGTATTTAACTTTTAAATAAACTTCTTGGTTTTAATGGCCATGAATGTTTTATGATGGAAAACATGTTTATTCAGTTTTTGGATGTAGTTGTACATTACAAAAATGAATATACTATTGGCTCAGGAAGACAGATCACCGATAATCTGTTCAATACTGATTCAGAACTGTTCCCATTAGGGGTCGCCACAGTGGATCACCTGTTTCCATTTCTTCCTGTCCTCTGCATCTTGCTCTGTCACACCAACCACCTGCATGTCCTCTCTTACCACATCCATAAACCTTATCTTAGGCCTTCCTCTTTTCCTGTTACCTGGTAGCTTCATCCTTAGCATCTTTTTCACAATATACTCAGCATCCCTCCTCAGAACATGTCCAAACCAACGTAATCTTGCCTCTCTGGCTTTGTCTCCAAACCTTCCAACCTGGGCTGACCCTCTAATATACTTATTCCTAATCCTGTCTAACCTCGTCACACCCAGTGCAAATCTTAACATCTTTAACTCTGCCACATCCAGCTCAAACTCCTGCCTTTTTGTCAATGCCACTGTCTCCAACCCATATAACATAGCTGGTCTCACTACCCTCTTGTAGACCTCCCCTTTCACTCTTACAGGTAGTCATCTGTCACAAATCACTCCTGACACTCTTCTCCACCCACTCCATCCTGCCTGTACTCTCTTCTTCACTTCTCTTCCACACTCACCGTTACTCTGAACTATTGACCCCAAGTATTTAAACTCATCCACCTTTGCCACCTCTACTCCCTGCATCCTCACCATTCCAGTATCCTCCCTCTCATTCACACACATATATTCTGTCTTACTCCTGCTGACCTTCATTCCTCTTCTCTCTAGAGCATATCTCCATCTCTCCAGGGTCTCGTCCACCTGTTCCCTGCTCTCACTACAGATCACAATGTCATCTGCAAACATCATAGTCCACGGAGACTCCTGTCTGATCTCGTCTGTCAACCTGTCCATCACCAATTTATTTATTTTTTATTTAACATTTGTTGACCGGGAATGTCCGACTAGGTTCCACAGAGCCTGTTTTCAGTGGAGGCCCAGGGAGAAATGCTCCAGATGCATGTCTTTGGAATGCAAATAAGAAAGGGCTCAGAGCTGATCCTTGATGTAACCCCACCTCCACCTTAAATGCATCCGTCACTCCCACCGCAGACCTCACCGCTGTCACACTACCCTCGTACATATCCTGTACCACTCTTACATACTTCTCTGACACTCCTGACTTCCTCATACAATACCACAACTCCTCTCTAGGCACCCTGTCATATGCTTTCTCTAAGTCTACAAAAACACAATACAACTCCTTCTGACATTCTCTGTACTTCTCCATCAACACTCTCAGAGCAAACATCACATCTGTAGTGCTCTTTCCCAGCATGAAACCATACTGCTGATCAGTAATCATCACATCCCTTCTTAACCTAGCTTCCACTACTCTTTCCCATAACTTCATGCTGTGACTGATCAATGTAATCCCTCTGTAGTTACTACAGCTCTGCACATCACCCTTATTCTTAAAAATCAGTATCAAAACACTTTTTCTCCATTCCTCAGGCATCCTCTCACTTTCTAAGATTTCATTAAACAATCTGGTTAAAAACACCACTGCCATTTCACCTAAACACCTCCATGCTTCCACAGGTATGTCATCTGGGCCAACAGCCTTTCCATTCTTCATTCTCTTCATAGCTATCCTTACTTCCTCTTTGCTAATCCATTGTACTTCATGATTCACTATCCCTACATCATCCAACCTTCTCTCCCTCTCATTCTCTTCATTCATCAACCCCTCAAAGTACTCTTTCCATCTCCTCAACACACTCTCCTCGCTTGTGAGTATGTTTCCCTCATTATCCTTTATCACCTTTACCTGCTGCACATCTTTCCTAGCTCGGTCCCTCTGTTTAGCCAATCAGTACAGGTCCTTTTCTCCCTCCTTAGTGTCCAACCTTTCATACAACTCTTCATATGCCTTATCCTTAGCCTTCGCCACCTATCTCTTTGCCATGCACCTCATCTTCTTATACTCCTGCCTACTTTCTTCACCTCTCTGACAGTCCCACTTCTTCTTTGCCAACCTCTTTGCCCGTATACTCTCCTGTACTTCCTCATTCCACCACCATGTCTCCTTGTCGTCTTCCCTCTGTCCCGATGTGATACCAAGCACCTTTCTAGCCATCTCCCTTACTAGCTCTGCTGTAGTTACCCAGCTATTTGGTAACTCTTCACTGCCACCCAGTGCCTATCTTAACTCATCCCTGAACTCCACCTCACAATTACCCTTTTTCAATTTCCACCATTTGATCCTTGGTGCTGCCGTCACACTCCTCCTCCTCTTCTTGATCATACTAATGATAATTAAACAATGACAATATTTAAAAAATAGAGAAACATCCAGTTTGACATTTGTGGTGATAATCATAACTATTTACAAGGAGTTATGAGGAGTCACTTTAAAGCTCATAGGTTCATAGGTTCAAAGGTTCATACTAGACTATCTGCCCTAGGGCATTTATAAGCCTAGCCAGAGTGTGTTTGGCTTTCGCCACCCATTTTAAATTAATTTTGCTATGCCTTTTTTTGAGGTTAGTATACTGTGCCTCTGTCTAACAGTGACACAGAAGTGAAAGCTGGGGTAAACCTATGATCTCCCATCCACTCATTAAGATTCCTCTTGAAGAGAGTCAATGTGGGACTCTGTCTAACCTGGACTGGGATTTTATTCCAGAGTGAAGGGAGCCTCTGGGTTATGAATCTGTCCCTCCAGCATGTCCTATTTATTTCAGTGCTGAGGTTCAAGTCTCTCGAGCGCGTAGCTCGATGGGATTTGGATTTTCTGAGGTGCAACATGTCCATTAATTCCGGGTTGGACATGGCTTTATACGTCAGGCACAGATCGCCTCTGAGCAGGCGGTATGCCACTGAGTAGAGCTGGAGTTTCTTTAACCGGGCAGCATATGGCATCTGTTTGAGCCCTTTGATCCTCTTGGTGAGGTACTTTTGGGGTCTTTCCAGTTGCTGCAGGTGTCTGGTAAGGTACATCCCAAAAGGGCATGGTACTCAATTATGGGCCTGATGAGGGATGAGTAAAGAGGCACGATGACCTCCCCTGATCTAGATGTGAATCCCTTCATGATTAGGTGGGCTATATAAAATGTTTTTCTAACCACTTTGGCCACGTGGTTGTCAAATGAGAGATTGCTATCAACTTGGGTCCCTAGGTCCCTAATGACTTCTTCTGTACTTAATGGATTACCACCTATGTGGTAATTTGTGGGCACTTTGTTTTTCCCAAAGGAGATGACTATACACTTTTTGGCGGTTAGCTTGAAGCCATGGCTCTGGCACCAGTTGTCTGTTTCTATGAGGCCCTTTTGGAGGATGCTTGTGTCGGTTGGAGAGTTGATTATGGTGCCCAGTTTGCAGTCATCTGTGAACTTGGTCAGCCACAGTCCTTCCGTGTTGGCCTGTACCGCCGAGAAATATATACCGAACAAGGGAGGTCCCAGGACTGAGCCTTGTGGGATGCCACTTGTAACTGGTTTGGAGTCTGACATGGCTCCAACAATTCTAACCATGTGGGTTCTGTCCTTGAGCCAGTTTGCAACCCATCTAGTGACATAGGGGTTTATATTTAAACTGGTGAGCTTATCTATAATGCCCGAGTGGGGTATTGTATCGAAGGCTTTTGCGAGGTCCAGGTAGGCTGTGTGGACCACCTTCCCCTCATCAATGGCCTTGGTGACTGTTTCAAAGAAATCGACCAGGTTTAAGAGGCAGGATCTGCCCTTAACAAAGCCAAACTGGGTAGGATCCAGTGTCTCTAGGTCCCCAATATCTTTATTTATGAGGTCCATGATGATCCTTTCCATAGCTTTGCAGACCAAGCTAGTCAGGCTTATGGGCGATAGTTTCCAGGATCCGTTGAGGCACCACCTTTGTGGAGAGGGACCACTGTTGCTGTACGCCACTCTTTGGGTACATATCCTGTAGTAAGGCTAAGATTGAACAGTAGTTTTATGTTTGGGTTTAGCTCTTCTTGGAGTTCATGTAGGACACAGCCCGGGACACCATCTGGTCCCATTGATGCTGTGTTTTTTGCTTTGGAGAGGGAGGCTCTTACCTGAGCATCTGAGATGTCAGGGGGGCAGCACTCTGTTGGGATAGATATTTGCCCTTTTGGTAGGGAGGGGGGGAGAAGTTTGCACTGAACCTGTCAGCTAGGATGTTGGCAATGTCTGTGGGCTTGGTGTATTTTTTGTCATTTTAGGCTAATTCTGGTTCTATACAGTTAAGCAAGGAGGGTTAGAAGGAGGGTTAAAGAGCATAGTGGGACAGGGGAGTAGACTATCATGGGGAGCTGGAGGAACAAAGCTATGAGTTTGCATTGTGGGTCTTTGGGAGCTTTTTTAGGAGCTTTTTAAAGTGTATTGTTGAGGGAGTGGTCACTAGTGAGTTTGGTAGGTGGTTCCAAAGCTTGGAAGTATAGTTGGGGAAAAGGGATTCACCTGGTGAGTTTTTTTGCTTTAGTAACTTGTAGGAGAAGTTTAATTTTAGAGGGAAGGGATCTCGAAGCACAGTAGGGTTGAATGATGTCTTTGAGAGCTAGAGTGTTTTCAGGGTGGTGGATAATTTTATGAGCTAAGGTTAGTTGATTGAAGTGTAGGAGCTGAGGGAGTTCAAGTCAATCGAGCTGTTTTAGTGATAAACAATAATGTGACTTGTAAGAAACGGTGGCAAATTTGGAGATTTTATTGTAACAAGCTTCAGGTTTTGCAAGGTCTGTTTTATGTAGGTTTGTTAAGATTGGGGATGCATATTGGAGTCTTGATAGTAGGTGTGTCCTGGCAATTGTAATTCTTGTACTACTTGTTAGAAATTGGTTATTTCTATATAGGAGGCCAAGTTTCTTGTGAACATTTTTGATGGTTTGGTATATGGAGATCAAAATTTAGGGTATTGCCTATTACAACCCAAAGCAGTTTGGTATGGGTAGTTGGAGTGACCATGGTTTTGTTTTTAGAGAAGATGTAGAAGGTTACAGGGGGAGGAGAAGTGATTCTAGAGGGGTAGAAGAGCAGATGGTTTGTTTTATTGGGATTTAGTATAAGCTGGGAGTTGGTTAGCCAGGTTTCTACAGATAAAAAGGAGTCTTGGATAATTGTTTGAAGTTCTTTGAGAGAAGAGGTAGAGCAGATCAAACTGGAGTCATCAGCGTATTGAATCATGCTGACATGGGGAGTGGTGGAGTGAAGCTGATTAGTAAAGAGAGAGAATAGAAGGAGTCCAAGGATGGAGCCTTGTGGCTCCCCTAAAGTGACAAAGAGGAGGGGTGAGAGGGATTGTTGCCATTGGACTGCTTGTTGACAGTCTGTTAAGTAGCTTTGAAACCAGCCAATAGCAGCATAGCTGAGGTTATGGGAGGAAATAACTGTAATGAGTTTGCTGTGGTTGACCATGTCAAAGGCCTTTGACAGGTCAAGGAATATGGCTGATACAAACTGGGAGTTATTTCTGTGTTGGTTAACTATGTTTATAAAGGATAGTAGGGATGTTGTGGTACTATGTGCAGGATGAAAACCATGTTGGGTATGTGACAGGAGATTTTGTGAGAGGAGGTATTCCATGAGTTGAGAGTGTACTACTCTTTACAGGATTTTAGGTAGGGGTGAAAGAATGGCAATGGGATGATAGTAAGTTCATGTGAGCTACCACCTTTGTGAAGTGGCAAAATATGAACAATGTTTCAGGTATAGGGGACATATGCTTCTGTTATTGATCTATTTATGAGTATGGTTATTGGGTAGGAGATAGCTTCTGCTGCAATTTGTAGGTATTCTGCAGGGAGAATGTCAACTGCCAAAGTGGTTGGTTTTAGTTTTTTCAGTAGTTTTTTGATGTATTGGATGGGTCTGGGTTTAACTTGAATTGACTGGTGGTGTGATGTGGGGGTATATTATGGTTTGATTCAGGGGGAAGGATTAGACTTAGTGTGGTTGTAAGCTAGCGTTTGAATGGATTTGGTGACGTAAGTGTTGAATTGGGTAGCCACATTTTCATAGTTGTTAGTTAATTTTGGAGTGGGGGTAGTAGTTTTACCTGGTTGCAGTAAGTTGTTAACTGCAGCCCAAAACTTTTGTGGATTATTCTGATGTTGTGATTCTTAGGCATTCTTTCTGCATACTCTCACACCCTCCCTCTATGACAGGCTAGCATACATTTGGGTCATCATTCCTCTTTCTCCCAGTAATGGCTGCATTATCACCAAAGGCAGTAATTAAACTGGCATGTTTTGGGTCAGAGTCAGGGCTTCATCTCTCTGCACCACACAGTCTACATTTTTAACAGTGCAAGAATCAGTGACACAGATTACCTACACATCTGCTGGAAACTTGAAAGTTACACCATGGCAATAATATACCATGCAACAGACTAAATGTGAAACATTAAGTTAAACCATTTCCGGAAGTTCAAACAAGTTTCACGAGCCATTGCCAATGCTTTAATTACAATGTCATCTCTTTTTCCAGGACATAAATTGCAGTTTGAAGTCCAGTCTTCATTCTTTATCCAAGGTAGGGTCTAAGTCATATCTGAGCTAACTGATATGAGGCATATGTGTTATTATTTATTTTTGCTTGTTTAAAAGTTAGGTTTAATTGATCAGAGCCAAGTTAAAGTGAACGCCAAGAGAGAAATGCTGCAGGCAAAACAATAAGTCATATCTAAGAGTCCCTGATTCAGATTACAGCCTTTATTCTTCATTAGTTCAACTGGCCATGTGTTTAGGGAAGAATTTTTTTTTTATGACAAAACATTACCGCTGTATATCAAAGGCCCAGTACTCTGGCTGTAACCTCTAGTTACTGTGGAACGCCTCTCAAAGCAGAGTGAATATCCATGATCAAAGATGTACGAGAGACAAGGTTAAAAATAAGCTGATTTGCTTGATACTTTTAGCAGGTGCAAGATGATATTTCATACTTAATCCATGTGGATTTGAAAGAGTGGTGGCCATCTTTCTAGAACTATGGTGCCTGTGGTCCATACAGGGGAATTTGCAAACAAAATTCATTGTCAATGTGAAGTATTTTGTCAGTGCTGTGGTACCAAAATATGACTACAGGGTTGTTTTTAATTAGACATTTTAATGTTATTTGTTATACAAGTTCTACCTATTATATACTTTGTTATAATAATTTTCTTATTAAGTTAACATTTACAACATATACACATAAAGGAAGAAATTCAACATTGCATATTGTTATACAATGATAGGAATGCATTGATTCATTAAGGTAATCAAACACAATTAACAAATTAAGAGTCTTGGTATTTCAAAAGCAACATTTTAAGGTTACCCCAACCACTAAAAGTCGTAGTATGATTTATAGATCTTATTCTGATCACTTATTTTTAAGTTTTACATAATATTGCTATTAAATGTAAAAATTCTTTGAACATAGGAAGTGAGTTTGATTTCCATTTATTTTGTAATGACTTTTCTAGCAAATGCCACGAGAGCCCAAAACATTTTTGTTCTTTAGCTTTTACAGATACAGGAAGTGGAACATTCATTATTATTACTGCTCTAGTTAAAGAACAATTATACGACCATAACCCAACAAATAACATACTTATCTCTTCCCAATATACATTTCATCAATCCAGAAACATCTGTGCCCAGTCATCTTTTATATCTTTGCTATATCTCCAACAAACTGAAGAGGTCATTTTACTAAACTCAGAGATTTTATACAGAACAACAAACAATCTATCCCCGGGATTCATGAAGCTTGCGCCAGGCGCAGGAGTAGTGCTGGCGATCTAATGTCAAATATGGCCGCCGAGTGATTCAGGTACGAGCTGTTTCCACGTGCACTACCAGCACATGCCAGAGCTGCGCAGCTCCTGGCGCATGTATGCTAATTACCCCATACGCAGCAGTGTAGCATGCAAATGAAGGTATATAGTGATTTAAGAAGTGGTGCAGGCATAGCGTAAGCATGAAGAAATGTAAACCAAAAAAACAGTCTACATTTTTTCAAACATAAAATCAGAGCCATGAAAGCAGACCAAACTTATGTATTATAATGTTAATATATGCCAATGGCTAAATGTATAGCCAATGGCATAAAAAACATATACAACACATAGAAAATAACATTTAATGTCATGGCCACACTAACGCAAAGTAAATTCGCAGTGCATCGGTGCGCAAATGGGATCACAATGAAAATATATTTAGATGTTATAAAACTGCAATGTAACACAATTCATGAATTCCCCATAATAGTCAATAGCACGCATGCTACACCACAACTATGGCGCAAGGGTTGCTAAGTGTCTGTGACAGTGTTCTGCATGGTAACTAGGAATTAGTAGTCAATGCCATGCAAATGAGTCAAGTAATAATGAATCACAAAATCCCCGCCGGCGTAAGGATGTACCACACAGTCTAGCGGCACAACACCGAGGTGTGGCATGGGGGTAAACATGACATCAAGAGAGGGGTGCGCCACTGTAGCTGTAAGCACATTGGAGCATTGCTAATCCAGGTTGCCTGTTGCTAAGCAAAGCCACAGGATAGGGGTGTGGAAGTAGCCATAGCTTTGCTTAGCTGAGAGCACACAAGGTAACCAAAAGTGCATGTGAACATGGATGAAAAAGCGCTCGAAACCCGGTAAACGGCTGTGTGCGGCACGCACCATAGCTGAAACAGGAAGGATACAGGAAGACAATAAGGAAATGCTACATCATGGTAATTGGAGTACAAATAAGTAATTAACACCTAGGAACTCACAGTGGGCTATTAACAATAGCTATCAAGGCTGCTAGCAGCTACCTGCAGAACAGGAAAGGGGAGGTGCCGTACTGCAAAGAAAAGAAAACTGTCACAGCAGAACAAAGCAAACTTGCAGTAGATCAGCTACATTTATTTATTTATTTATTTATTTATTTATTTATTTAATTATTTATATTTGTTGACCAGGAATATCCAACTGGATGTAGGTCCATTTTCAGTGGAGGCCCGGGGAGAAAATCTGCACAGTTAAAATAAACAGACAGTAGTTACATTGGATTACATAGCGATTAACAATTTACATAGCAATTACTTACAGCATATTTACAGATGAAGAACATAGTACATCAGTGGAGAACTAGAGTCTTTGTCTGTGAAGTACATAACAGACATTAACAAATGTTACAAGAAGAAGTTCCTGCTGTATAATAAGTACTGGCTTATGAGCATCTGAGCTTGCTATAATCAAGGTAGTTAGTGGAGTGGAAAGAAAGGTAGTGGTTGGATGGGGAGGGTGATATTAGAGTGAGAGTTGCAAGGGCACAGCCAGCATGTTTTTAGGTGCACTTTTAGTAAAGTTTTGAAGTGGGTGCATGATGGTATGGAGGTAATTGTGGGTGGGAGGGAGTTCCATAATTTGGCTATGGTGCAAGAGAATAGTGCTTCACCAGCAGAGTTTTTGGCTTTAGTGATCTGCAAGTGTTTTTTGTTGCTGGATCTTAGTGGTCTGGTGGTGCGATAGGGTTGGAGTAGATTCTGGAGGGATGGGACATTTAGTGGATGATTTACTAGTTTGTGGGCGAGTGAGAGTTGATACCATTGAAGGAGGTGAAGGAGTTCAAGCCAGCCCAGTTCAGCAAGTGAGAGACAGTGGTGACTATGGTAGGATGTCCCTGTGGCAAATTTGGTGATTTTGTTGTAGCAGTTTTGTACATAACAGATTTCGCAACATAATCCTGGGTTGTGAAAGTACAAAACAAGAAAGCAGGCAGCTGAATGCATGCCTGACAATGGGAGGGGAATCGGGTTGAAAAGTGAAGTAAAGGGCAATAGATGAATCATGGCAGTCAAGCGTAAGTCAACACCAAAGGCCCCACAATAGCAGTACCTGCTGTAAAACCCATAATTAAGATACCCTGCAGCTGGAATTGCACATACACACTCAATTACACCAGCATCATCCATTGCACAATAGTATAAGGTGTGAAAGCCCCACACACACACTTGTGTTTTCCCAGACACTCTGCACCATTGGTGTATACAGACAGGGAACTTTTAATATGTACATGTTAGAGGCTGCCATAGCTTTGATTCACCAGCATGTGTTGGAGACTGACGGTGATGTGGAGGATGATGCTGACAACCATCTCAGGCACCGGAGGAGGAGAGGAGTGTTCTGAACCAGGGTAAATTACCAGGGGCTACATGATCTGGAGATAGTAGAGCATTACAGGGTGGACAGGGACACCATTGAGCAACTTGCTGAGCTGTGCCGGCCTTGCCTCAGAGCCAGAAATAACAGAGGGGAACCCATCTCAGTGGACACGAAGGTATGTGTAAACTTGAGAATACTAGCCACAGGTACCTTTCATAGGTCAAATGGGGATATCATGGGGATCTCACAGGCATCAGCATCCAGGGTACTCCACCAGTTCCTGGATACCATGTTACCACATGCCAATGAGCACATATACTTTCCCCAAATGCAGGAGGAGTTGGCCAGCAATATGCATCTCTTCCACCATGTGGCAGACTACCCAGAGGTACTGGGTGCAATAGACTGCACGCACATACACATCAAGACACCACCCAGTGAGCAGGGTAGGCGCTACATAAACCGCAAGGGATACTCCTCCATCAACTTCCAGGTCATGTGCAATGCCCAGGGCATTATCATGGATGTGTGTGCTGGCAGCCCTGGAAGCTATCATGACTCCCACATCTGGCATGCCTCACAGTTGTATCAGGTATTTGTTAGGTGGGACATCCCATATGGCCGCCTGGTGGGGGATGCTGGCTATGCATTGGAACTGTGGATGATGACTCCCATCAGAAATGCACACACAGCCACACAAGAATGCCATAATGATGCAAATGCAGAAACCAGAATCATTATAGAGCACATGTTTGGGATGCTGAAATCACGGTTCCATTGCTTGGACATATCTGGTGGAGCCTTGCAGTACTCTCCAGGCACGTGTGCCCACATCTTCATAGTATATGCCATGCTACACAATATGATCCTGAGGAAACAACTGCAGCAGGGACAGAATGGTGAAGGCCCTCACAGCCCACCACCATTGCCAAGGGCCCCACAGGCACAGAGGGACTCAGACCACGAACACCCTGTGCCAGCCCCAGTAGGCAGATGGAGGTGTGCTCAGTATGCCCATGCCTTGGCAAAGAGGGAACGTATAGCACATGCACTGACAGTGTAGGCACTTATGGACTGACACCCTTCTCCACCTGCACAAACAGCAAACATGGATGGCACACACACATGACCACCTGTAAATTGTCATGTATAGGTAGTCTACTGTGTGCATCCTACATAGGCAGCCCTCAACTATTGTACATACAACTGTAATTGTCACAAGGTACGTCAATACCTGAACAGTAAATTAGGCTATCAGCATGTGTCCATACTGTATGTATAGGTTCATAGATACATAGGTAGGTACATGCCTAACTGCCCAAGGCCAGTCATAAGCATAGCCAAAAAGTGTCTGCTGTCACCACCCCATTGATTAACTAACTGTCCCTCTGTGGAGCAGAGCCAATTGCGGGATCCCTGGGGTGTATCCACTGTTCCCCACATACTCTGCAAGGATTCCCTGGAGTGCTAGTGAGGGGTTTCATATAATGTAATCAGGGATGTAGTTCCAGTTATGGTTGTGGCAAGGTGTAGCTCATTACAGTGTGTGGCTCACTGTGACATGGATGCCCATAGGAGGAGCATATCCATTAAGCCTGCTTGGACACGGCTTTGTTGGCCAGCAAATATCATCCTTGAGTAAACGAGATGCCACTGAGTAATGCATGAGTTTATGCAGTCTGGCAGCATAGGACACATGTCTGAGGGCATTATCCCTCTATGCGAGGTACGTTTGTGGCCCCTCAAGCTGTCAGATGTGTCTTCATAGGTACATTCAAAATGGGTTATCATACTCGATGATGCAATTGATGACTGATGAGTAAAGGGGCACAATAACCTAAGTTTGTTTAGATGTAAACCCTTAAGTAATCAGATGGCCTGCATAGATGGATGTCCTAACTATTTTGCACATATGACTGTCAAAGGAGAGATCACTATGTAATGTAGTCCCCACATACCCATTACATCATCTGAATTATACTGTCTGCCACTCATGTGTTAATATGTATGTGTGTAGTTTCCCAAAATGGAATGACCATGCAGTATGTGGCCTTTAGCTGGAGGCCATCACTCTGACACCCTGTGTTGGTCTATGTGAGGCCCCTTGAAGGACGTCTCTGACAACTGGACTGTTATGGCTCCCAGTCTGCAGTAATCACCAAACATGGCCTGCTGTAGTCCACCTGTGTTAGCCCGTACCTCTGAGAAGTATATGACAAACAGTAGGGGTCCCAGGACTGAGTCCTGTGGGACACCAGTTGTGACTGGTCAAGAGTTGGACCTGGAGGCTGCTAGGCTTACCATGTGGGTTCTGTGTGTAAGCCTGTTGGCAAACCAACCTGTGATGTATGGGTGTATGTATTGGCTGGTGAGTGTAGAAATAATACCTGAGTGGGGAATGGTGTCAAAACCCTTGGCGAGGTCCAGGTAGTATGTGTGAACTACCACACCCCACACCTAAAGTCTAGGTGGCTGTAAGATGTCAAACTGGTTCAGTAGGCATGATCTGCACTCAATCAAGGTGACCTGGGTTGGGTCAAGTGTCTGGAGGTTACCATTGTCTATGTTCATGAGTGCCATGAGGATGTGCTCCATAGCCATGCAGATCAGGCTACTCAGGCCTATGGGGTGGTAGTTACTATGGTCAGTTGTGTCACCACCTTGGTGGAGTGTAATAGCTGTTGCCATGCACCAGTGAATGGCCATGTAGCCTGTGTAGAGGCTGATGGTGAATTGCTAAATTAGGCGGGGGGCCACTTTGTCTTGTAGTGTCTGCAGGATGCAGTCTGGGACACCATCTGCCTCCATTGATGCTCTGTCATGCCATTTGAAAGGGCCATTACCACCTGTATGTCACAGATGTCTGGGATACTGTATGTTTTGGGTATTGTTGTGGGCCCAGTAGGGGGTGAAGCTTGCTTCGAATGTTTCATCAAGTGTGTTGGTGATATCAGTAGGGTCAGTATATTCAGTGCAATATTACACCAACACAGTGCAAATCTGTGTGTTACTGCTTACATCCTTGACATAGCCAAAGAAGCCTTTGTGGTCATATTCCAAATCAATGCCTATTTACCTGTGGATGTCAGCCTTGGATGATTACATGAGTAACATAAGTATCTTGCTAATACTGGTCACGGACGTCTGCATGTCTTGGGATTTGCTGTTGTTCTGGACTACTGTACTACTTCTGTTGTATAGCCTGTATAATGCTGGGGTTCAGCAGACTGGTGTCCTTGTGTAGGAGTAGCTAGTCCTGGTTTTCCATTGATGGCATGACCCATATATCTTTATAGGTGCTTATAGAGTGCATTCCTAATTCTGTCTGAATCTTGAGCAGTGTCATCCCTGAGCGTGGGGGCTGTGAACCCTCCCACCTCTGTCATTAGTCCTGTGGATTTATCTGTAGGAAAGGTACTCACTGTGTGTTCCTTGTGTGGGGGAGATGGTTGGGAGTAGAAATCATCAGTGAATAGTTTATGGTCAGATCTAAACAGTGACCGGTTTACCTCTGCTGTAGTGCACCTGTTGCACATGTCAGTGATTATCACTTCTAGTATGTTTTCACCTCTCGTTAGTCCATCTACCAACTGATACAGGCCATATGAGGTGATAAATCCCAGGAAGTGCTGGGTCTGGAAGTGAATACTTGAGTAGGTTATCCAGTTAAGTGTAGGGTAGCCGACATTGATCATTAGCAGGGTGTCTGGTAGGACTGTCATGTTTACAACGGTCTCCAGATAGTTGTAGTGGTGCTCCTGGGTCATGGAGGGTTATCTGTAGCAGCTCATAGTTTGCATTGCAGTCGTGGCTGATGTTAGCTGCAAATGGATGATCACAGAGGTATCATGCTGCCCCACTAACTTGAAGGTGTAGGTAATCCCCAATGAATATGGATACACCCCCTCCATGCCTGTGCCAGTCCATGTACAGTGCCTGAAATGTGTGTTATGGGTTGTAGTCTGGTAGTGCCAGTGTGCTCACAGGAGCCTTATACAGGTCTCAGTCACAGAACATATGTAGATGTTGTACATACTGAGGAGGTGCTGTGAGTGCATGCATGTTGTGAGTACTACCCCTTATGTTGAGTCGCCTAACCCTCATTGGTTCCGCTATTGTGCAGTTCATGGAGGTGAGATCCACCTCTGAGACTTGACTAAAAATGGCACCATGGGTGCGCCAATAGCCTTGGCCAGCATTCCAAAGCCTTAGGCTGACACATGCAAGTTGGTATGGCATTGTTGCAGGCATGTATCCCATCTGTGCTTGTGTCCCATCTTTCCTGTAGGTAACCTACTGGTAAGCAATACAAAGCCTGAAACCTATACATGTCCACTAGCTTCCAAGATAGGCTTTTGGTGTGATTATGTATCAGTAGTCTGTATGCTACTGCTGTACTTAACTGTTGTCTGACTACATGGTGAATGTACACTGTATATTGTGATCAGAAAACTCTGTATAATCACATATGATGTTGGAGATGGCCTGCACTGTAGAGGTTCACAGATAGGTAGTAGACTATCTGCCCAAGGGCATTTAGAAGCATAGCTACAGTGTGGTGGCTTTACCTGCACCATTGATGAAGTAACTGAGCCTCTGTCAAGCATAGCCAATGAAGTGATTCCAGGCAGAGTTGCTGGAAGCTGTTGAAGACTGGTGTGCTGTAGGGTGATAGGGACAAATAGTGATCTCAAAAGGGCATGTTAACATGACAAACCAACAGCATTCAATTTCCCCAACAGGTCTTGCAGCTGTAGAACTGGAGTGGCTCCCCCACACCCTGGCTGTATGTGTCTGACACATGATCCCAGGGGTGTATATACTGTTGGCCAGTCACACATCAAGGTTTCCCCTGAAGTGTGTCAGTGAGTGACTATGCCAAATGTAGTTAGGATGTTAATGTATAGTCTCCTAATTTATGTGTCATGTGGGTATTTTGAGAAGCTCACTGGGTGTGGGTGGCTCCGCCTGTTGTGTAGCCAAGCTTACACATAGGATTCATGGACATAGGAAATAGGCAGAAGGAACGTCAATGTCAATAGTGTAATGGCAACAACATTTTCATAATATCAGTGCAGTACTGGTTCAAATCCCAATAAAGTCAGAGATGATTTACATGTTACATAGTATACCTTAACCACAGCTTGCATATATAGGTAGTATTCCACAGAATAATAAACATTTGGAACATACAACCGCTGAAATGTGCATTAATCACCCTTGCACTACCAGTGCCTGCTCTTTGTGTCTTTCGGCTTTTCCCAGTTACGGCTTGCCATAGCGGAACTCTGGTACGCTAATGATTGGCAGTAGATTTTTTACGTGCTGAGTTTGCGAGCCCTGACGCACAACCTTCAATGAAGGTACGCCCATTCACGCATGTCTCCACACAGAAGACACTCTAGCTGAGAATCGAATGGCACAACATCGTGCTGTGAGGCGACAACGCTACCGCAGCTCCACCACCGCAGTACTACCAGTGCCTGCTCTGAGAGGTAAAATTACCACTGCCAGGATTAGAACATGCAACCATGTAGACAATCTTCACAGTAACCTACTACTACGCTACCTGAGATGTACCAATGGCAGTTGTGTATAGTGACAGGTTAAAACACAAAAGGTAGGAATGTGTGGAAATAGGACAAACCGGCATGTACCCAATGAAAGGTGTAAGATATATCTATATATATATATATATATATCTATATATATATACATATATATATATATATATATATATATATATATATATATATATATATATATATATATATATATATATATATATATATATAAAGAGAGAGAGAGAGAGAGATATATGTCGACATATGGGGATATACATATGTATGTAGATATATAGATAGGTTAACAACATCTACATAACCATGGAGGTACATATAAATGGGATACCTACCAAATACCGACTGCTTGACATACCGACACGCGTAATCACGAGGCTTAAAGTCTGAAATACCACAGTACCGAAACACCAGAAGTGCAAGGTTTAATATCCCGATGTTAAGGGACATTTAGTCAGTGCTTCTGGTGTTGCGGATAAGGTAGGTTACTGTGTGTAAGTGTGTTTATGAGGTCTGTAGTGTATGTAAGTGTGTGCTCTGAGTGTGGTGTGTGTTCCTGGGGGACTGTAATGTGTGGGTGTGGGTTTGCTTTGTGCGTCTGTTTGTGTGATCTGGGAGGTAGAATATTAAAGTAGGGGGGTGTGGGGGGCACAGACAGCCACATGGGGGTGTAGGAAGGCTTGCCCACCTGCTCATACGTAGTGTAGGTTGGTTTGTTTTGGATGTGGTGGGTAGCAGTGTGTCTGTGTGTGTGTGTGTGTGTGTGTGTGTGTGTGTGTGTGTGTGTGTGTGTGTGTGTGTGTGTGTGTGTGTGTGTGTCTGTATGTGTCTGTTGTATAGATTGTAATGTACAGTTCTTGTCTGCCCCTCACAGGTGATGTAGGTGCATTGCTCTCCTGTGGTCCATCTGATGTTAGTGTCCCCACAGACTCTAGCAGTGATGATGAACATATGATTGAGGCACAGGCAGGGTTGTCAGGGGTTGAATCTGTGCCATTGGTTGCCATTCCACCTATATCCCCCTCATCCCCGCACACCGATCCCATGCCTATACATACCCCATCACCAGTGGCCATAGAGGAAGGACAGTTGGCGTGTGGTAGCTTGGAACAGGAAAGTGTGGGGGCTATGGAAGGTGTGCCTACACACTATGGTGTCAGCCAACTGACTGGTGATGCCCCACACAGGCATGTGGCCAGTGCTGCTCATAGGAGGACCTCTGGCCAACAAGCCCCTGCAAGACAGAGCACAGCAGCTGTTGTGACCAGATGCATGTTTTAGGCGGTAATGGAGGCACAGGCACATGCTGAATGACACAACAGAAAAGATCAGAGGCTTCAGATGGCTGCTGTCCATTCTTTAAACAACAACATCCAAGCAATGGTAAATGCTCAACAGCAGATTGCTGAAGCTTTGGATAGACGATTGGATGACATGGTTGGAGTCCTTGACCGTGGCATGACAATCCATGAGTGTGAGCTGTCTGTGTTAGAACATCTGGTAGGAGTGAGGAGTCGGGCACGTGGACGTAGGCCTGCTACATCACCTGTTTCAGGTCTACATGAACGAGCTACCTCACATGTCCGCTCTCATAGTGGCGGTAGCAGCAGCAGTGCAGCTAGTGCTGTGCTGTCCACACCACGACACAGCAGGCCATGTGCACGTGGCCCTGGATGGTCCCAACAGGGACACTGTTCCAGTGGATAAGTGTCATCAGACAGTCCCCAATCTGCATCTCTGCCTGGTAGTGCCCATGCAACCCCTGGCAGGCACAGGTCACATGTCCATGGCCGGACACCATGAACTGTAAAACCTAGCCTGTATAGTCCACAGCTGTCAATAATACCCCTGTGTAGGCCAGAAACATGCCAGAACTGTGTGCATACATACACGCACACACCAGAAACATATGTGAGGCACTGCAACACACACATGCATAACATCCACACATGCCCAATTAGATCAAAGGCCCTAACCCACACACATGATGTCATCCAATGGTGCAGCCTAGGCATCTGGCAAACATTATCACCTGTGCATATGATAATGCCTGTGCCACATCCCTGATATCAACACCATCTGTGCAGGAACATGCTCAAATGGTCTGATGCACAGGGTGAACAGACTAGAAAGATAAGTGTAGTTTACAATTGTTGAGTACTGTTGACAGGCAGCAGACATACCATGTACTACAGGTGTACAATGCGTTTTGTACTGTTAACAGTATGGGTCTTGTGTAACAACAGTAACTGCATGTTAGTCATGATGTTCTGCTTTCCTCCTTCAGGTCTAATTGCACGTGCTGGTGGATGTCAGTGTTTGCAGTTAGTGTCCCATATGTCAATGTGGACTACTCACAGGTATGTATGAATATACCAGCATGCACCTTGTAGCTGCCACATCACAGTGAGAATGTCCCACATTCCAAACACATCTACTGATCCAAAAGCAAGATAGCTGTGTATTTAGCTATTGTGGCTACAGACGTGACATCCATACTGGGTGACATCACAGGTACAGTTACATGGAGTGGTGAGGTAAATGAGTGGTCTAGCTGATTACAATGGTAGAGGCCAGTGGGAAGTGTGATGCCTCATTGGGAAGCAGTAATACACATTCCCATGACAGGATGCCAACACACAATTGCACCCACACACTCAGGTATTGACACACATGTATTCAGTGACACAGTAACACACCCACACACACACAGATTCACCAACACAGTAACACACTAACACACACTCACACACAGTTGCTACTGTTGGGGTGAGGACCCCTGCCTATGTGCAAATCATCATTATAGTACTGTGCACCTACATGATGCGCCACAGAGAATATTCATGTACAGGTAGTCAGCATGGCCTATGATCGGGGACATCAGCATGGATAGTAGATTGCATTGCCTGGATGGGGTGAGGGGGTCTTATCAGTTCAGTATGGTAACATATATCCTCACTCCAGGGACCAGACAGCCATACACACACACACACACACACACACACACACACACACACACACACACACACACACACACACACACACACACACACACTGTGGCATTCACTATTGAATACACCTATGTCACACACATAAAGATACCTCACATGTATGAGATGCATGCCCCTGTCTATGTCCTGCTTTCTATATTGCAGTCTGTACAGATGTCTACACTAGTGTACAGGAGAGTGAGTAACAATTGAGATATATTCCCCACCATACGTGACATATATGGACACGCACACAACCACACATGCCAGTACTGTGAATCAAACACCTGCCTAGCTCATGATATCTATGACAGACTTACAGCAGTATTGCATGCATTACAAAGTGTACTGATGCTTCCTTTGGCAACAGTGCTGATATATGCACACAGGAGGTCTTAACTGTTACAGGTGTCAAGTGATTTACCTTCTGTGTCACCCTGACCACTGTCTATCTTGGGAGTTATGCCCTTCAATTAATGAAACCATTGCCTACTGGATACACAGGTTATTGTAGGACCACTTGTGACACACCAGTGAGCTGTCCTCAGCAAACATCCATCTGCAAAGATGCCCCACCACTTAGTTATTTCCACACATCTGTCCATATCTGAGGTACATATTTCCATACATTCAGCATATCACCATATACAGTTGGCAATGCTGAGGCTGCATTGCAACTGCATGATGTACTAAGATACACGTCACCTGCATACATCAGCAACTGCACACGCATGGTATCTGAATGCACACCACTACATGTACATGTATGTAGGTCCTACACTCCTGTCATTTGGGCATGTTTGTAGGCATTGTAGTTGGTGGTTATGTGTAATGACATACATGACACATGGACTGTTGTATGATATGATAGGTGTAATGGGTGACCGGTACAGAGGGAATGTTACCTCTCTCAGCATTGATATCACACCTTACGTACTGTTAGCATTCAGCAGACATGGACCTACATTCCATGTGCATGTGTGTAATGTCTGTAGCCACCTGTCTGCACAAGGGACAACAACAGCTATGCTATTTACATGTATGTTGTGTGTGTGTGGCATGTACATATCCAGGGCAGGTACATGTATATCATATTCAAACATGAGGGTGTTTGCTGGTGTACAGCAACAGTCATCTGCTAATGCTGTAAATAACCGAGAGCCCCTGGTATGTGTACAGCTGACCTGGTTACAGACAATGGTATCATTGCATTGAATAACACATGATGCAACTGTGTCAGTACATGGGTACTCTCTACAGTTGATGTAGAGCTTGGTACAGTCCACTGGTCAAGGGTCACATGGTGGTGTACTCTTATATGTCCTACAACATGTATGGATGTGTGTTGGTGGTCCGAGGGCATGATGGTGTCTGAGGTTTACATCCTAGAATGCAACATTTGACACTGTGTCCTGCACCTGACTCATCTGTGATGCCTTTTGTGGGAGTAGCGGTCAGTACATGTGGGTGGCCTCTATCTATGTGGGAACACCACCACCTGGAGCGGTCTGCACCTGTGTTGTGGCCCACATGTCTGGTTCTGAGGTATATGGTGGTAGTGCTATTGTGCACTACAGAGCCTTCAGTCAGGTGTTCCTCACTGCACAGATGTCAGTACTCCCCATTCTTGGATCTACAGTGGCCAGCTGTGATTATGGACACTACACATCTAGCACTGGTTAGCATAAGCATACAGTACAGTTGTCCTCTAGGTGTCAGGGTGTTATCCTGTGTTTAGGACATTTGCCTTGGAATGGCACTATATGGGCGAATGTGACTTGGGTATTATCCCCACTCCCTAGAGTCATGGATGCATGTCATAAGTGTCAAAGGCCTGTCTACTGTCAGTCATGTCATCCCAGAATGCCAAACACTGGACAACCTCGTAATTACAGCAGAAAAGTGGCTCATTGTGTTGGTCAAGCAGTTGCCACTCCTAGCAAGGCTCATTGTGTTCATCAAGCAGTTGCCACTCCTAGCAAGACATCACTGTGAGTGGTGGTATTGTGCTTGGTATAGGATGGTACATCTAAGGTGACGGACAGCAGCAGACGTTGTGCATAAGACCGGTATCAGATATATGTAGAGCAGTGTTCCTGCTAACAATGACAACTACTAACACCAGAGTCCATTACAATGTGTTCTTTACGTCTAACTGTAATAGCATGGCCACTGTGGCCTTCCGTGTTTAGAATCCCAGACAGCCCTGTGCTACTAAGTGTATGAGCATGCCCAGTATAACCTTGTGTAGATGGACACATAGTGCATTCCGAACAGCCCAGTGCTCTAAGTGTGTGAGCATGCCCAGTGACACCTTGTTTTGGTTATGTGCCTCAATGTGTATGAGCATGGCCATTGTAACCCTGTATAGTGATAGTAGTCATCTATTCCACAGATGGGCATACTCCAGGTCAGGATGGATTCCTACTTTAAACACACAGGTTCACAGGTATGTACATCTTAACTGCCAGCATCCCTGTTGATGTCCACATTCCTAGAAGGTCATAATAACAGCCTTGACATGCGTATTTTTTGTGGCATGACTCGTAACTATGTAGTACTGCAATAGTAATCTGTAGATAGGCAGGTGTTCCGTTCCCACCACTTGCATGTGTGTGTGTGTGTTTGTCTCTGTCTGCCTGAGGACTGAATAATGCTTTTAGACTGCTCACACTCCATGCAATTCCTATACCCACCTTTGGCAAGGCTGATGATGTCACCCACCTAGAAATACACCTCTGGTAGTGCTGTGTCCCAGTAATCTTGGTAGCACATTCTGTAACTGCATAATACTGTAGTTTAAAAAAGTAGTTAGGTCAGTGTTCTAATCCCGGACTTGCCAACTGTGCGTGTGTGTGTGTGTGTGTGTGTGTGTGTGTGTGTGTGTGTGTGTGTGTGTGTGTCCCTGTCTGCCTGTGGACTGAATAATGCTTTTAGACTGCTCACACACCATACAATTCCTATACCTACCTTTGGCAAGGCTGTTGATGTCACCCACCTACAAATACATCTCTGGGAATACTGTAACCCAGTAATCTGGGTAGCACGTTCTGTAACTGCGTAATGCTGTAGTGTGCTAAAGTAGTTAGGTCAGTGTTCTAATCCCCAACATGCTAGGTCTGTGTGTGTGTCTGCCTGCATGAGACAAGTACAGTGCTTTGCAGAGTATGCTCTCTCTGTAAAAATCACATGACCACCTTTATCAATCCTGCTGTTGTCACCCACCTAGGTCTACACCTGTAGGTGTGCTATAACCCAGCATTCGCCATAGTACGTACCCTAAAAGAATATTGCTGCAGTGTGATACGGTAGGTAGGGGTTCATATACAGAACATGGCAAGTGTGTGTTTGTCTGTCAGAGCCTGTGTAGAGGTGGCTGTGAGTGTCTTACCATTGGACATGTTCGGGAGCGGATTTTGTAGTTTTCCTATATGTTGTCTGTCTTATGACACATTGGCCACATCACGAGAAGTACAGCTGTCAGTCAGCCATGGGACTGTGTTGGCAAGCCATACCCCTACACTGGCAAAAGGCTTGGTGAACAACGTATGCAACCCTACTAGTACCCGGTATATGTCCTGCACCCATGCGCCATGCACAAACACAGGTGCCTAGGATATCCCGCCATGTGGCTAGCACCATGCACATTGATGAAAGATAGTAGGCATGGTGTGAATGCAGTGGCCTGCAGAGGACATGGCACCCTGTACAGCAGTACAATAGACACATATTTGCAGACATTTTACCTTCACTATGTTCCTCACTGAATGCCTGCAACATATGTGGTGCCATCAAATGTGATCCACAGAGGCCATACAATGCCGTATACATGTGCCCTGTATGGACCAATGCCACTGACACCAGGGAATACCTGTATCATACTATCAATGCAGGTGCAGGGTCGACCTGCTCACTATAAGCAGGTTTCGCCACACCAGGACAGTATTTGCATATTGGGGGATAACAGTCTGTGTACACAACATGTGCCTGCCAAACCAGGTACACCTGTACATGTCACTGTACAGTATTGTGGGACATGCACATCCCAGGCAATGTCCATGTGAAGGACTATCAAGCACAGACATGGCATGCATTGCAAAGCTATGGCCATACACACTGGTAACCAGGATGTCAGGGCAGCTCATGCAGTAGCCATCTGTGTGGAACATTGCAGACACTGCACCCCTGCACTGCACACCATTATCAGTTGACGCAATGCCAAGGAGTACCCCTCACCCAGCCTTGTACAGCCATCTTGCACAGCCAACCACTACACACCCATGCAGCAATGCATACATGCATGTCAGTACTGGCACCTTGTGTCTGCATGTGGGTTATGATGCTCCCAACCACAGTCACTCCCAGTATAACCCTCATTGGCATACCAACAGATGTCAAACACTTTCACATGCCCTAGCCCATAGAACCTCCAGATATCCCCTGTGGTGCATGCAGTCCTGCGCATTACTGCAGTGTGTCAAATGAAGTAGTTAGGTTGTGTATTTGTGGCCCTGGAAAAGAGTTTCATTGCGAGTCCATTAGAGAGTGTGGTTGTGGTGACAATGGCATCCATTCATGTGGACGGACATGTGTGCCACACCTAATGTATGTCTACTATATCTCTGTTGCAGATGTCTCTCACCTACATACATGTTCTTACAGCACAGCAACATGTCGGCTTTGTGGCACATGTAGTAACGTCATGCACATGTAATAGTAATGAATAGTCAGTCAGGGGTTTGACTACTGTACTGTTAGGCATATGGCAGATGATGCTTAGGGTTAGGTCTCCAAGCCCTTCTCTAATGTACTTTGCTTGTCCCACCCACACACTCTCTGATGGATGTGGAGGTGTACACCTGCTCAGCAACTGCAGTGACGGACATGATCAGGTGATGGCCTCTGCACCTATTGCAGTCCTCCTCTAGCTTATTGTATGTGGAACAGCTGTGATAGTGTTCCCATAGCCATTCGCATGATAAACACAGTACACTATCTAGGAAATACATGTTGGTATTTGGCCATGACAGTCGCTGTGAGTGGTACCTGGATGTGGTGTTCTGAAACGGCATCACAGATGATATCTGGATGTACCTCAAACATCATACACAGTGGGAAATAGCCTAAAGGCAGGAGGGTGATGTGCCACACATGACTACAGCATGTAAGTGTAGCTATGCTGCATTGAGACTACTGCCTGTTTAACATGTTGTGTGTGGTAATGGCTATTCTGCAAGTTTTAATACGGACATGACAGTACTCTGTTCATGTGGGACCCCCATCTGTAGGGCCATCTGTGAACTGGTCAGTGTGTGGAACCATTTGTTTCCTGTGTTACACACTGAACACAAATCTGTGCACAGAAGACGCATAGTGTGAGGATTGCAGACAGTACATGATGATAGGGATGTGTTACTGCCATTGCATCCCTGACTGGACATATGTCACATGAAAAAGTGGTATGAAAGACGCTGTCTGGGGTTCCCAGTGACAAGCCAATAATGGGCAACTGTTCATAGCTGCGGTCACATGTCTACTACACATTGTACAGATGGCATGCAGTATATATATGCATGTGTTGTGCTCCCTCTGCAAATGTATACCATCTGTTGTGTTGGGTTGATGGTGATATCTATGCATGCTGTTGTAGGTAATCCTGTATGCTGTTGTCTATCACTAAGCCATATGTGGGCTTAAACTGCAACACCATAGGCTGAATGGGTTGGGAGGTCCCGGCAGAACTTCCTGTCCCACTTTAGCTGACCATGGCACTGGGCACCAGCTCATCTGGGGCCCAGCCTTGGACATCAACCTCTGTTGGCTCTGCACCATCTTGTGGTGGTACCACCACTGTGGATGGGGCATGTCCCCCCTGGGAGCAGGACCAGACAGGTACATGTCTGCTGTCATGCGGCCCCGGACGTGTTGCGTTGGGGACTCACTAAGGGGTTCCGAAGCCAGATACGCAAGCTCAAGGGTGGAGTGTCACATTTACAGGGTGATTCTGCCCCTCCTGGACAGTCCCCAGCACTGCTTTCTTTGCAGCTGTTTAGGTGCAGTGGCGGCTGCCCATGGCTGGGGACCTCCGTCCCACTGTTCCCATGGGCTTGTGAATGTCGAACACTCATCCCCATCCGAGGTGTATCCCCCCACATGTGTCATATACCAACCCTGTATGCTGTCTTGTCTGTGATTCTACCCTACCTATCCTCCACAGCCATACCTACACTCCTTCCCCCACAACAGACCCTCACCCACAGAAACATAAGGCTATTCGGCTCTTAGGATAACATTTGCACTATACATAGCTGTCCATTTCACACGTGCCCACTGGACACATGTACCCTTGTAATATGCTTCACAAGATACTCCTGTTATCCTCACCCCTGTCCCTCAGGTGCACAATCCTTGTATGCACGTCACTCCTAAATAGTCCAGGTACACGTGATGAGGATGACCCCATTGTACACACAACACTACCGGTCCTTCTATGGTTACTCCATTTACCTTTATCATGATGAGGATGTTGCACACAACGCCTTGCATGAGTACTGTTCACACATAATGATTGGGCAGGTACTGTTGTGTTAATGTGCATTACATGCACATAGTGATGTATACGGCCAATGTACAACTGTTTGCGTGTATGAATGACACATGTCTGTCTGAGGGAGTCTTGAGATTACATAGAACAACCCCACTGCATAATACAGGCATCACTGGTGTTTCCTGTTTCATTTGTTTGTAATGCTTTGTCGCCACATGGTATGTTCCTGATATAGCTCTATATATGTATGTACCTATATGCTGGACATAACCACTCACATATACATCTACATGATGGGATACATTTGTATACTGTTGAATGACTGCGCTGTATGATATGTTTGTGGTACTGTCCATTGTCTGTATATCTGCCATGGCGTATTGGTAAATCACATTAGCTGTGTATGTGTGTGTGTGTGTGTGTGTGTGTGTGTGTGTGTGTGTGTGTGTGTGTGTGTGTGTGTGTGTGTGTGCAGGATCCTGGTTCCAAGCCTTGCAGAGGATGTTTATTTGGTCACAGGGCAGAACAAGACCATTGGATACGGAGGGAGTAAGGCACATTAAAGCAGTTGTGAGCGTGTGTGTGTGGATTTGCGCACTGTTAAGCAATGCTAACCTCTGGTTACAGCTTCTTACACTCGGTTAGCCTCTACATTGCTTTACCAGTGCAATACTCGCATACTGGTAGCCAAACAAGCTTACACCCGCTCTCTCCCACACTTGAAAATGCACCGACATTGGTGCTTGCATCTGACACTCACACCCCTGGGTGGGAGCGAGGATCACAATATTACCTTGCGATGCATATTACATCGGATTACATGCCTACACTATTGGGAATGGCTGCCCATTAGGCGACAGCATGCCGTTTGACTGTACGGAATCGGCGGCCTGTCCAGTGATTTATTCATATTATTTGTGTGCTCCTCTTACAATTTGCTCCCGTGTGATACTTGGGAAACAACACTCTTCAATACAGACAAGTAATTGGGTTTTGGGACCCACATCCATCGGCCAAGTCATGCATACCTATTATAGGGTTGCCACCTTTTCAATTGCCCAAGGTGGGACTTTTATGTAGAAACGTCCTATTTTGCAGGGCAAAATATACCCACAGCCAGTACAAAGGAAAGAACTTCACTGTTTTGCCTAAATACTGCTATGACCCTACATAGTTCTCTCCTCCCCCCACACTGGAATCACTCTCAGTTGATCCTACTCACACTCTGCACTCTCCCTCACTAGTACAGTTACATAGTGTTTTCCTGAAAATAAAAACATGCTGTTGTTCAACTGTAGTTAGTGTTTGTTTTCTATTGTTTACTACTATAATGCTAATTTTATTTCTATTGTTTGCTGTGCTTGTTTACTGTAATTATTTATTGTACTATCTGGAGCTTTTCTCCTTGGGTCTCCACTGAAAATGGGACAAAATCCCAGTTGGACTAACCCGGTTAACAAATGTCAATAAATAAAATAAAAAATAAATAAATAAAATAAGAGCTTATTCTTGTAGCATTATAGTTGCTTATTCTGTTTCTTATAACATTTAGGTGTTTCAGATACAAAATAATTGTTTTATGCAACTACTACAGACAATATAGGAATTCTTTGTCCTAAAATCTCAGGACATTTGCCATATTTTCAATTATTTTGCAGGACACAACTGCCCAAAGGGGACTGTTCCTCACAAAGGTGGACAGGTGGTAACCCTAACCTATTCTATCATCTTTCTAAGGTAGTCAGTGGAATATGCACTTTCTGTCACAATCAGACCTCTCATACGAATGGGGAAGAATGAACACTGAATCATGGACACTGCATAACAACATCAGGGGCACATTTAGAAGTTTGGTGCTATTAACCTGACACATTGACAGACTCAGAGCATGTGTAGTCATAGACATTGTCTGAGGTACATGCTGTTTTTGACTCTTACATGTTGTCATTATTCATTACGTGTATTCCACCACCTTTCCTCCTAATATCACTAGTTCTAGGAGGGTTTAGGTGGGGCAGAGTTAGATTCTGAGTCATAATCATGGACGTCCCTGATAATCGGGGACAGTCCTATGGTATTGTCCCTATGTGTTCCCCAATGGTTTATGGACTATCCAGTGGATGTGCTGTTAGGGTTTGGGAGGTATGAGTGTCTGCTATGCCCACATTGGAATATTACTTAAATCCACGGGGCGGTCCTAATACAGCTCTGCCAGCCAACATCTGCACACCTAAGCCATAATCGCATATCCATAGTTCCCCTACCTGCCACTCCTCTACAGCACTCATCCTTACTGTAGGCGCAGGTGGGGTATAAACACACCACTACACACTGCCCACTCTCCCCATGTCGGGACACATGCCATACGTTGTGTCGACCCATGTGTTATCAGGCTTGCACAACCTACTGGTCCATGTACATCTACAACCTGGTTGGAGAAATCATTACAGGGCCTGGCTCCGGTCATTAATTTTTGGTGTCCCACAAGGGACATCGATGTCTATGTTTCAAGTGTAGATTTTGCAGATCTCTCCCACAGGTAGTTTCCTGCCGGTAGTCTGGGAAACAGTGGTGTATTTACCTTTATTGTGTGACTGTATGTCTCTCTGGCCTAGCTGGGGGGGGGGGTCGGGGTGATGCTACATGTTACACGTTTGTTTATTGGACCTCCCACCAACATATGCCCGGCCTGTGAACATATGTTACCTGTAACTGCTGTATCATATCCTATCTATATACATGTGTATATTTACTATAACATATGTATATCTATTTACATTAATATATACAGATATATCTGCATATGTATGCATACATGTATATTCATATCTTGCTGTCTCTCTCTCTCTATATATATATATATATATATATATATATATATATATATATATATATATATATATATATATATATATATATATATATATATATATATATATATATATATTACTGAAAACAAACCCAGATAGAGATGTGAAGAAGGTGCTGATCCAAATGTAGTGAAGACAATCCAATGAAATAATCCAATTCAACGAAAAACCAAGAACAGCTTTATTTACAAACGTAAGCCCTTTCACGGAGATGTGTTCCGCTTCTTCAGACGTACTACTAAACACTCATACATTTTCTCTTATATAGTACCACACAATTAATTAATCATTCAATAATTCAATAATTAGCCCTCGTAATTGCAAAATTACAAAATTATAAAACAGGGTTGGTACTCAATGCATAGTATAAAAAAGAAAAACACTTCCCAATACATGTACACATAAATATGGATAGAGATAGTGAATCTTCGGTCATTACCATATAAAAAAGCATAAATAAATTGTAATAAAAGTTGTAAAATGTTATGTTATTGTAAAGCACAAAATACAAAGCAGACAAGATAAAGGAAACAAAATATGATACATATGACTAAAGTGTGATTTATGGAATGTGTGTATAGCCTAAAAATATATGTATTGTCTTTACTACTTAAGAATAGAACACTTAGAGAGCACATAAGGGACCACATTTATTGTCTCTCCAGACAACAGGAATATAGTGCCCTAGCCAAACACACTCTTCATAAGGGCAAGGAACATGTTTTTAAATTTCAAGTGTTACATGTACAGAATACTAATATTAGGTTAGGTGATATTACTAACCTGACTGAACAGGCTGAAGTTAGGTGGATTCTCAGACTTGCTGCACACAAGGATAGTGGGCTTAATGAGACTGTTTCTCTTAAGCCCATGCTTAAAGCAAGGTCTTTTAAGTAGTAAATACAATACATATATTTTTAGGTTATACACACATTCCATAAATCACACTTCAGTCATATGCATCATATTTTGTTTCCTTTATCTTGTCTGCTTTGTATTTTGTGCTTTACAATAACATAACATTTTACAACTTTTATTACAATTTATTTATGCTTTTTTATATGGTAATGACCGAAGATTCACTAT
>NC_056726.1:328659718-328692218 GCF_019279795.1 Protopterus annectens | reverse complement strand
TGGCCATGTATATGAACGACCGCATACGGGAGGTATCTGTACCATTTGTATACAGGGGTTGTGTGCATCATTACGATGAGGAACATGGACGAGATATACAATTTGTGGACATGTACTATTTGGAAGATGGCTATAGGGAAGCTTCATGGGAACATGTGAAAGGTATTTATTCCCAATAATGCACGTGGGGAGACATGCATCACGGTCAGGTGTTTAATCCCAGGTCATAGGTTCTGCAGGACGGGGTGGAGGCTGGGCAGGGTTGTGGTCAGGTACTGCTAATCTGACTTGTGCCTGGTAGGGTTGCCACCTTTTCAACTGCCCACAGTGGGACATGTTTTGTCCAAATGTCAGAATTTGCAAGGCAAACATACCCACAGCCAGTGCATAGGACAGAACTTCACTGTTTTGCCTACATAAATGCTTATTATTGTAGCACTTTAGTTGCTTATTCTGTTTCTTATAACATTTAGGTGTTTCAGAAACAGAATAACTGTTTTATGCAACTATTACATTAAATATAGGAAATATGTTTGTCCTAATATCTCAGGACATTTGCCATTTTTCCAATTTTTATGCAGGACATAACTGACCAAGGAGGGACTGTCCCTCGCCAAGTGGGACAGGTGGTAGCCCTAGTGCCCAGATGTGAACGGGGGTGGACATTATGTTATGCCACAAAGTCTAATCTTGAGAACAGACACTTATCACATGAGGGATGTCCAAAAATTGTAAACGACGGACCCCATTCAGCTGGCTATTCAAAAATGTGGTAGGGTTATGCATGCATGGGAATCCTAGTTTGCAAGCCTGAGACTGCCTAGCATGCAACTGCCTACTAGATGTGGGTAGAAGTCACTATGTGCATATATGGCTGTGCCAAACTAGCAGCCCGTGTATGGGTGGTTTTGGTGGACGTTCAGCAAGGGGGGGTGGTGTGCTGTGGAGGGGATGATGGGTATTCAATTATGTATCCAGGTGTGTTGGGGTTGGATGGCTCGGTTCAGGCCAAACCATTATGTGGGTGTGAGCCGGTAACATTTCTGTACATGTGTATCGCACATTTTAATGTTCATATGTTTGTGGGATTGTGTTCTGCAGTATGGCCTGTCAGGTTGTATTATGGATGTGAATGTTTGTTCTTTGATTTCCTTTCTGATTCACCCACTGCTCCCTCATACACTTCCAGTTCACCTATTGTGCATCTGACCCAGTCTCCCCTTGGCAAATTATTATATTACCCGTCACCCCCCACCCCCATATTCCACACACACCATCCATCCCTTCTCTGGTTGATGGTCAGTCAGTCGCCCTGCTAGACAGGGGTCCAGGAAAGTAAATAATGTGGGAAGAAATAGCCAGGGAATTGTTATGGCTAGGCTTGTATAGGCCCTAGGGCTGATAGCCTAGTACCAACCTATGAACCTATGAACCTATGGGCCATGGCATAGACAACAGAACACATTGCATACTCTACATATCTCTGGTACCAATATAGTTGTGAGGACAACCCTGGCATATTTGATCTTCCTTATGTTGTACTTCATGCACATAGGTACACGCAAATGCCTATCTTTCATGACATGGTAGGTAGACCCAGGTAATACCCATTCATTTTTGGGCCATCCAGACAGGGACGACCTGGATCGCGAATGGGCAGATATTGAGCGAATGTGCTGACCATTGGTAGGGTTGCCACCTTTTCAGATGGCCAAAGTGGGAAATCTTCGGGACACACATCAGATTTTACAGGCCGTCACATGCCCATGGTCAGTACAAAGGAGAGTACTTTACTTTTATGCCTATGTGACAGCTTATTCTTTTAGTGGTTTAGTTGCTTATTCTGTTTCTTGTAACATTTAGGTAGTTTAGATACAGAATTAACTATTTTATGGAACTATTACATAAAATATTGGACATAATTATGTCTTACAATCACAGGACTCATACTAGAGAAATAACAATACCAACTGTAGAAAAAACAAAGAGCAAGCAACGTAGTCCTCCTCTATGCTACCACTCATAAATTGAGTGGGAAAATACCAGGCAGCAAACTGGAACAAAGTGAAAATCCAAAGGTCATCCAAAAAGAGTTTATTTCTTAAGCGCTTTTCGTCTGCTACTAAAGGCAGACTTCTTCAGAGTAAACTCATCAAATTACACACCTGACTTATACTAAAAACATAATTAACTAATTGTTATTAAATCATTACTAATTTAAAGGAACAGTAGCTAAAATTAATATAGTACTAAAAATCATATACTATTTACATACATTGCAGTAAAAAATCTTACAGTATATATCCTATTTACTAGTTTATATCATACCAATAAAACATATATATAAATGAACATATATATACAAATATATATGTATTACCTAATAAGTCAACCCTATGCATTCTCAAATCTAAAACTCACATAACAGTGTTGTTGGATGTAGTCACAGATGTGCATTACATTTAGTTTAGTTTAAATTCCATATTATTCTAATGATTTATTAAGCTATACCTTTATCTCATGTTCTAAACAGACCTTAACCAATAAATTATGGCTGTTTTCATATCATTTGATATCTATCTTTTTAAACTAAGTAAACTAAGTATGCACCCTATAGAACATGTTTCATTGAGCCTGGGGGTGTATGTTTCCAACCTAATTTGCCATCCCAGTTCCAACGCTAATAATTTTAATGAGGCTGGACCACCTCTACTATCTTGTTGAACTTGGTCAATAGCAATGAATTTAAATTGATGGTCTGGATTCTCTAAGACATGCTTGGCTAATGCGTTTGTTAGCTTTATTCCTGATAGCATACTGGTGTTCGTAAATTCTGTCTTTGAATTTACGTTCAGTTTTCCCTACATACAGTGATGTACAATTTTGGCATATGGCTAAATATACTATCTGTTTGGAATTACATGTGTATCTATGTCTAAGTTTGAATTCACCTTTGTTCGTTTTAAATCTGTTTGATTCTATAATGAACCTGCAATAGTTGCAGGTATGACATCTGAACATACCTGGTGTTTTCACCAACATTGGTTTCATTTCGAACCAAGATTTAAGGTTCCTACCTCTTCTGTAAGTCACTGAAGGGGTGGAACCTAACTTGTTAGATATAGTCGAATCTACCCCAAATAGTTGCCAGTTATTCTGAATGATTTCCCACAGAATGGTACTGTCAACTGAAAATGTAGTAATAAATCTAACAATGTCTAACTTGTCTACTCTCCCCGAACCCACTGAACTTACTGTTGTTACCATACTCTCTGTCGCTCTCATTTGCAGGAGTGGAACATAAAAATTATTATTTCTCTTAGTGGTGATCTCATCTATAAGTTCATTAATTAAACTACAAGGGTATCCCCTACTAAGAAACATAATTTTTAGTGTATTACATTCTTCTATGAAGTCTACTTCTCTACTATTAATTCTCGCTGCTCTAACAAGCTGCCCTTTCACTACTGCGCGTTTTTGTGTGTAAGGATGGCAGCTTGTGAAGTGTAGTAGAGTGTTGGAATAAAGTGGTTTCCTATATATTTTAGAAATGAAACATGCCATATTCATGTCTTTAGTTAGAAGAATGTCCAAGTATGCCACCTCAATACTGCTGAACGATGAAGTAAAAGTAAGAAAGTCGGTGGAGTTGTTCAAATATTCAATGAATGAAGTAGCATGTTGTTCGTTCCCATTAAAGAGAATGAAAATATCATCCAAATACCGGGTATAGTAGACCAACTGGTCAGAGAATGTGGGATTATTCAAGATATATAGATGTTCCCATTGCGCCATCACAAGGTTGGCCACGCTAGCTCCATAAGGTGAACCCATCCCTACTCCCACCTTCTGCAGGTAAAAGTTGTCGCCAAACAAGAAGAAGTTCCTTGGAAGTGTTAGATCCAGTAGTTCTGCTACCAATGCAATCACATCACTCCTAGCCTCCCTAGCTCTTAACCTGTCACAGACCCATTCAATAGCTATATCCAGGGGAATACTGGTATATAGGTCTTTAACATCTATAGTCAGCAAGTTGAAATGTGCTTCAAAATGTATTTCATTGATTTTAGATAGAAATGTCCATGAATCTTTACAGATCTGTGACTCCATGGTGACATACTTCCTTAAAATGTGGTCAACAACTTTTGCGCAAGCATATGTGGGTGATCCACGGCTGTCTATAAGTGGACGCATAGGCGGGTTATTCACATTCTTATGTATTTTCGGTATCCCGAATAAGGATGGAATTCTAGGGTGAAGCGTGGTCATGTAAATATACTGTTCTTGGTTAATCCTACATTCAATGTACATCTCTTCTAGATGGTCTTTAATTACTTGGTAGGCGATGTTAATTTCATTTCTTGAACTCAAACCATAGGCTTCAGTGTCCAAAACTGATAACATACATGTGAAATAATCACTGTTGTCAAAAATTACAACTCCTCCACCTTTATCGGGTTTACAAATACGCAAGTTGTTCATTTGGAGAAACCGAATATTTTCTAGTTCTTCACTATTTCTGTGTGTCAATGTAGTGTTGCGGTTCTTTATATGTCGCCTGATGTCAAGTTCGCACATCAACTCAAACATAACTAGAAGTGGGTGGAGGGGAGGATTGAACGTACTGGAAACATGTAACTTATTGTTATCCATCAAATAAGCTTCCCCTCCCATCATCAACTTGAAATTAAGTTTACGTGTGAACAGTTTGACATCAATTAAAGCTTGAACTAAGTCTAAGTGGTGTTCAGGTACATAAGTTAGACCTTTAGCCATTAAATCCGCCATATCCACTGAGATATCAACATTAGTAAAATTATAAACATTAAAATCACCTATTGTGTTAGTAATGATAGTAGGTCCATGGTGTATATTTTCATAACTCAACTCAAAATCTTCAGTCTCCAGTACAAGGTCATGGTTCCTAGGGGAATTAGTGGTATACATTAACGGTTGTTCCTTAATGGGTAATGGTGGTTCTGGCATTGGCGTTGTGCTTTGGGACATGCTCCTAAAAAATTCCCCTGTTCATGATGTAAATCCCGACTATTTGTATTGTGTGGTTGATGGATGTCCATGTTGTTTTTATTCAACAACCTTTCACTCCTGCGCAGTTCGTTGTGGGGCTCAGCTGTCTCACTATCCTGAAAAACAATCTGTTCCTCACTCCCATATCTATTGTTGTCGGCTAAACTGATGTGGTCTTGGACTACTACACTAGCTGAATTCATATTAGCTCCATTCCCACGTATGCTGCCTTTCCCCTTCCAAACCTGACTGATGTGGGGTTTGGGGTACGCTAAGCCTTCCTTATATGCCTTGGAATCCCTTTCAAGTTTCTTAGTTTTAATTGCCTGCAGTTTGACCAAGTGTGTATCAATGTTCTTATATAGTTTACTATATTCAAAACTATGGCTCTCAAATCTCGTGTCAGCTTTAATCCTATCATCCAACATTGTTGCTTACAATCACAGGACATTTAACATTTTTAATAGTTTTGGTAATGACACAACTGCCAAGAGAGGGGCTGTCCCTCACAAAGTGGGACAGGTGGTAACCCTAACCATTGGGCTAGGCTTAGCAAAGGGCAGCGGCACGCTAATACTCTGTGTTTCACTTCCACTTGGTATAACAATCAACACTACAATGGAATATGGGCACGGGGTTTTAAATGTCATTTGTTCGAGGGACGGAGCCTCAATATTCAACTATGTGCCTATGTGTTTACTTTTTATTTTGGTGTTCACAAAACTGTCTTGTATGCTTTGCATACATTTCAGATCCACAGACACTGACAGGAGTTATTATTATTAGAGGCAGGCTGTACTAGTCAGCATTTTAGGTTGCGCGTCTGCAGCCGACATGTTCACGCCTCCGTGCAGTGCTAAGACACGTCCCCTGCACTCGCGCACGTTTCCTATACACGTAGATGTTGCGGCAGTGTGCCTTCATTAATATGCATGCGGTGCTGCTGCGCCATCTCTATGCTGCACGGTCAGTGCAAGGCTAACGCCGTCCTTGCGCTGAGCTTCATGAATCTCGGGGTATATATATATTTCCACATAAAAGCATTCTAGTATAGACTTGAAGAATTTGGACTAACTAACTTAACTAAAAAAGTTTTATTCTTACCATCTATTGAGTATCTCAGTCCACTACTATCTAAAAAGTATGAGAATTTTGCATCAAAATTATTATTATTTATAATTAATTTGTATAACTTGAACAAGCTTCCTTTGTAGGGCAATCTACTTTTGATGATAGCTTTCATATATTCATATAATAGGGGAGTAGTGTTCTGTTTCCCTTCACTCATATTACCTACAAATTAATTTAATTTCTTATTGATGGTTAATATTAACTGGTTAGCAAATTCATCCAGCTTATATTCTTTCATTAATTATTCTGGGGACTTGGCTTTTCCTTTTTCAAAGCAGTCAGACCATAATACTAATCCATTCCTTTTAAGTAAATTCATTTTAATAATGTTCTGAGTTTCCTTAAATCTAGAGATGTGTGCAATGGGAAAGCAAAAAACAATTCCATTTCTTAATATATTTCTTAACCATTTTAAGAATTGATTTCACATATGCAGAGTCTAAAGACTGAAATTAATTTCATTCTAAGGTAAATTTTGTTAACCAGATGAAAGGATTGTTACATATTTCTAATTTATCATATTTAATAAACTTATAACAATTTAGTATAATCTGCTTCTGGATGGTTTTTCATTGACTATTGTAAGTTGAGTCTATGCAGAGTATAACAGAGTTAAAATTTGCAGCAACAGAATACAATTCTACATCTGGGAAGCTAATACCACCATACTCCCACCATATTGTAAAATTTCTATAAGCAATTTTCTGCTTTTAAGGATACCATATGAATGAAGTTAACATTTTTTTCCATTTTCTTTTTTTGGTCAGGTATTAAAGCTATCAAATGTAATATGTATCATTATCAGTATCTATATCTATTTATCTATCTATATATATATCTATATATACACATATATTTATATAAGGCCGGGCTGGTGCAGCAGTTAATGTTGTCACCTCACAGCAAGAGGTTTTCTGGTTCGATTCTCGGCTGGAGCACCTTCTGTGTGGAGTCTGCATGTCCTCCCTGCAGTCGAGTGACATGTAGAGACATGCAGGTCAGTGCGTGTGTGAATGGGTGTACCTTCTTTGAAGGTTGGGTGTCAGGCTGGCCCTCGGCACCATAAAAATCCACTGCCAATCATTAGCGGACTGGAGTTCCACTGTGGCGACCCCTATTCAGGAAAAGCCGAAAGACATTAGTTTTGTTTATATATATATATATATATATATATATATATATATATATATATCTATATATATATATATATATATATATACGGTCTTTATTACGTGATCAAATACAAAGGTTATCAAACACCTTAACATCGACCACGTAATATCGAATTGCAAAACAATGAATGCCGCTGGGAAACATTACTGTTGACAACAAACAAAAATTTACTTTACAGCCAAACTAAGTGGGGGGCTTTACCCCCCCAACATGGGGGGCTGTGCCCCCCACACCCCCCTAACTAAATATACCAACTCTGAGATTGCTCCACAGTGGAGAAAATCAGAAAATCCAGCAAATGGCCAAGGGAAATCTTTCCCTGCATTAAACTGGCTGTTCGCTGTTTTTTGCTTTTGATATTACATGGTCGATGATAAGGTGTTCAATCACCATAGCATTCAATCAGGTATATATGGGTCTACTGCAAATTATTGAACACTTACTTTATTGAATCTCATTTCATCGACTCCACTTCTTCGAATCTCATTATATCGAACTCCTGGAACTACGAGAATGAAACCCTGGGAAAGGAACCATTTGGCCCCCATGGTAAACTTTGCTTTTACTCTATTGTAGTGGAATCTCAGAGTCCCCCACTTGGAGGGTTTTTTGTTTTCTTTTGTTCTTTTCTCCTGGTGGTTGAGTGGTTCATTTCCCAGGGTTTCGTTTTCTTAGTTCATGAAGTTCGATATAATGAGATTCAAAAAAATGAATTAGATGAAATGGGATTTGATAAAATAGGGGTGTGATAATTTGGTGTAAATCCATATATAAAATCTTGGGTAATATAATAATTTTAATAAGTTCCAACCTATACTCAAAAGTAAAAAATAATAATTTTATTTTTTAATAAGAAGTAACACCTCTTAAATAATTTTTTCAAATTTATTATTAATAATCGTACTCACATCTTGATAGATCTTTATTCCTAAATATTTTAGTTCTTTTCCTTCCCAATTATCTTCATATTTATCTTTAAACTTACTATTTAGTAATTGATTTAGGACTAAAATGTCAGTTTTATTATTATTAAATTTCAGCAGCATTACTACTTGAAACTTTTCAATTTCCTCATCCATTTCTTTGGTTGAATAATTTAATCTCTTATAGTTAGTAAAACATCATCTGCAGAAAGCTGTATTTTAGATTGGCAATCTCTGTTAATTGAGAATCCATCAATTTTTTATTGCTTCTTATACTATTAGCTAAGGGTTTGATAACTAATGCAAATAGTTGAGGAGACAAGGGACAACCTTGCTTTGTGCTTTTGTTTAAAGTGAATCCTTGATAAATGTATCCAGCTTTAAGATATGCTTTGGTGTCTTTATACAAGTTTTTAAATATTCTAATATACTGTTTTGGAAATACAAATGCTTCTAAAGTTTTAAACAAGTCTTTCTATTTAGAGATAAGATATATTGGCAATGCAACGGAGTGGCAATGGGAACATCATGTACCAACAGCTATGCAAATGCTGTGATGTCTGAATGGGAAATGGAATGGTTAATGAAAGGACCATTCAAGGGCTATATTATATTTTTTGCAGGTTTGTAGATGACCTGTTCCTGTTGTGGAATGGGCCTGTAGAACTGCTGATGGAATTTGTTAATTTCATTAATAACACAACACAATATCTTAAATTTACTGTGAATTGGTCATACACTGAAGTGAATTTTCTGGACATTACTATATATAAGGGCATTAATAATGAACTAAACACTAAATTGTATAGAAAAGAATGCCATGTGAATAGTCAGTTAAGTGGTGAGAGTATACACCCAAAGTATATTTTCAGAAATGTAATACAAAACCAAGTCTGTAGAGCATCTAGGCTTAATGCCAATGAAATAGACTTTGAAAAACAACTAGAGGTAGTGGAAACGGAACTCATAGATAGAGGATATAATAAACAGCTCATACAAAGAAATGTGGCAGATGTAGCCAAGTTAAGAAACACTAGAGCTAGACCTTACTTTTCACAAAATATTGTGGATAATTCATACCATAACACAAATAACCAATACAAATCCAATAAGTTGAGGATGTGTTTAAGTTACTCTAGGAACATTAGACTATACACAGACATATTTAATAAGCATTGGAATATTCTAGTGACAGACAGACAGGTGAGCAAGCATTTAGATGCACAACCCCAATTTACTTTTAAAAATAAAAAAATGCCTGAAAAGGAGATTATGCACTGCAAGGGAATATAAGGTTAGTTAGACTACTGAGGGGACAAGACCATGTAGAAACTGTCAATTTTGTAAGTTTATATCTGAAATACAACCAAAACTCAAACAAACTAGTAAAAACAAAAAATTGAACAAGCTGTAGATGTCAACAGACTTTAATGTAAGCACTTTTGTCCAAAATAATGCTTAGACTTCTTTAGACATCAAATTACCCAAAATACATTAGTACTTATACAATCATAAATCAATTATTTAAATTATTTAAAGACATATCATTGAAAACACTCATTTAAAACCATATAATAAAAATGTTGGAACACAACCCTATTAGACACACAAATGTATAAAAATATATAGAAACATTAGTAAAACTTGTTATATCAAGTAATATATTAAGAGGGCTTCAAATTTATTATAAATAGTTGACCATAAAGGAACTCTATTTTTAATTTAGCCTATATTTTATGTATTGATGTTAAAATCATAATAATATGTTATATTTCACCTGTCTAATGCTTTTAATTTTAAAATACATTTAATTGAAGCATACTCATTAAGGCCAGGTGGTATATGGGCATATGTACGAATCTGCCACATAAGTTCACTCTCTTCTAGTTTCAATTCCCACAGGCCTCCTCTGGGGTTCTTTACTACCTGGTGAACAACAGTGAAAAGGAAATTATGAGAGGGGTTTTCTATGCTATGTTTAGCTAAGGCATTTGTAGTTACTTTTTTATGTATATTATATTGGTGCTCATAGATTCTTTGTTTCAGTTGCCTTTTGGTTTTGCCTATATAGTATGATTGGCATTGCTGACATAGTGCTACATAAACAACCACCCTAGATTCACAATTAAACTTACCTTTTACCAAGTAAGACTTATCTCTGATGGTAAACGTATTGCCCATTTTAATAAGCTGACACTGTTGGCATCAACCACATTTATGCATGCCATAATTCCCATTATATGTCACTTTTTGTGTTTCCAAAAGGCATTTAAGATTGGGACCCATTCTATATGTCATATGTGGTGGACCTGCTAATTTTTTTACTAATACTAATATTGTCAAAAATAAGGGCTCAGTTCTTAACTAGAATGTTTTTTATCTCTTTAGCAGTGCTAGACACCTGCACCCGTTTCCTTCAGATGTTGCAGTGTGCCTTCATTAATATGCATGTGTGCTGCGCATCTCTATGCTGCGTCAGTGCAAGGCTACCTTCTGAGCTTCATGAATCCCGGGGTATATATATATTTCCACATAAAAGCATTCTAGTATAGACTTGAAGAATTTGGACTAACTAACTTAACTAAAAAAGTTTTATTCCTACCATCTATTGAGTATCTCAGTCCACTACTATCTAAAAGTATGAGAATTTTGCATCAAAATTATTATTATTTATAATTAATTTGTATAACTTGAACAAGCTTCCTTTGTAGGGCAATCTACTTTTGATGATAGCTTTCATGTATTCATATAATAGGGGAGTAGTGTTCTGTTTCCCTTCACTCATATTATCTACAAATTAATTTAATTTCTTATTGATGGTTAATATTAACTTGTTAGCAAATTCATCCAGCTTATATTCTTTCATTAATTATTCTGGGGACTTGGCTTTTCCTTTTTCAAAGCAGTCAGACCATAATACTAATCCATTCCTTTTAAGTAAATTCATTTTAATAATGTTCTGAGTTTCCTTAAATCTAGAGATGTGTGCAATGGGAAAGCAAAAAACAATTCCATTTCTTAATATATTTCTTAACCGTTTTAAGAATTGATTTCACATATGCAGAGTCTAAAGACTGAAATTAATTTCATTCTAAGGTAAATTTTGTTAACCAGATGAAAGGATTGTTACATATTTCTAATTTATCATATTTAATAAACTTATAACAATTTAGTATAATCTGCTTCTGGATGGTTTTTCATTGACTATTGTAAGTTGAGTCTATGCAGAGCATAACAGAGTTAAAATTTGCAGCAACAGAATACAATTCTACATCTGGGAAGCTAATACCACCATACTCCCATAATATTGTAAAATTTCTATAAGCAATTTTCTGCTTTTAAGGATACCATAAGAATGAAGTTAACATTTTTTCCATTTTCTTTTTTTGGTCAGGTATTAAAGCTATCGAATATAATATATATCATTATCAGTATCTATATCTATTTATCTATCTATATATATCTATATATACACATATATTTATATAAGGCCGGGCTGATGCAGCAGTTAATGTTGTCACCTCACAGCAAGAGGTTCTCTGGTTCGATTCTCAGCTGGAGCACCTTCTGTGTGGAGTCTGCATGTCCTCCCTGCAGTCGAGTGACATGTAGAGACATGCAGGTAGGTGCGTGTGTGAATGGGTGTACCTTCTTTGAAGGTTGGGTGTCAGGCTGGCCCTCGGCACCATAAAAATCCACTGCCAATCATTAGCGGACTGGAGTTCCACTGTGGCGACCCCTATTCAGGAAAAGCCGAAAGACATTAGTTTTGTATATATATATATATATATATATATATATATATATCTATATATATATATATATATATATATATATATACGGTTTTTATTACGTGATCAAATGCAAAGGTTATCATACACCTTAACATCGACCACGTAATATCGAATTGCAAAACAATGAATGCCGCTGGGAAACATTACTGTTGGCAACAAACAAAAATTTACTTTACAGCCAAACTAAGTGGGGGGCTTTACCAACATGAGGCTGTGCCCCCCACACCCCCCTAACTAAATATACCAACTCTGAGATTGCTCCACAGTGGAGAAAATCGCAAAATCCAGCAAACAGCCAAGGGAAATCTTTCCCTGCATTAAACTGGCTGTTCGCTGTTTTTTGCTTTTGATATTACATGGTCGATGATAAGGTGTTCAATCACCATAGCATTCAATCAGGTATATATGGGTCTACTGCAAATTATTGAACACTTACTTTATTGAATCTCATTTCATCGACTCCACTTCTTCGAATCTCATTATATCGAACTCCTGGAACTACGAGAAGGAAACCCTGGGAAAGAAACCATTTGGCCCCCATGGTAAACTTTGCTTTTACTCTATTGTAGTGGAATCTCAGAGTCCCCCACTTGGAGGGTTTTTTGTTTTTCTTTTTGTTCTTTTCTCCTGGTGGTTGAGTGGTTCATTTCCCAGGGTTTCGTTTTCTTAGTTCATGAAGTTCGATATAATGAGATTCAAAAAAATGAATTAGATGAAATGGGATTTGATAAAATAGGGGTGTGATAATTTGGTGTAAATCCATATATAGAATCTTGGTTAATATAGCAATTTTAATAAGTTCTAACCTATACTCAAAAGTAAAAAATAATAATTTTATTTTTTAATAAGAAGTAACACTTCTTCAATTATTTTTTCAAAATTATTATTAATAATCTTACTCACATCTTGATAGAATTTTATTCCTAATTATTTTAGTTCTTTTCCTTTCCAATATTTATACTTATCATTAAATTTACTGTTGAGTAATTGATTTAGCACTAAACTTTCAGTTTTATTATTATTAAATTTCAGTAGTGATACTACTTAAAACTTTTCAATGTCCTCATCTATTTGTTTGAATAATTTAAATCTCCTATAGTTAGTAAATTATCATCTGCAAAAATATGTATTTTAGTTTGACAGTCATTGTTAATTGAGAATCCATATTTTTATTGCTTCTTATACTATTAGCTAAGGGTTTGATAACTAATGCAAATAGTGGATGGGACAAGGGACACCCTTGCTTTATGCCATTGTTTAAAGTTAATCCTTGCAAAATGTAAGATCCAATTTTAACATATGCTTTGGAGTCCCTATACATTTTTTAATATTCTAATATACTGTTTTGGAAATACAAATGCTTCTAAAGTTTTAAACAAGTCTTTCTATTTAGAGATAAGATATATTGGCAATGCAACGGAGTGGCAATGGGAACATCATGCACCAACAGCTATGCAAATGCTGTGATGTCTGAATGGGAAATGGAATGGTTAATGAAAGGACCATTCAAGGGCTATATTATATTTTTGCAGGTTTGTGGGGGGTTTTTTTGGAATGGGCCTGTAGAACTGCTGATGGAATTTGTTAATTTCATTAATAACACAACACAATATTTAAATTTACTGTGAATTGGATCATACTAAGGAATTATGTCTAGGACTTACTAGGGGACAAGACCATGTAGAAACTGTCAATTTTGTAAGTTTATATCTGAAATACAACCAAAACTCAAAAAAACTAGTAAAAACAAAAAAATTGAACAAGCTGTAGATGTCAACAGACTTTAATGTAAGCACTTTTGTCCAAAATAATGCTTAGACTTCTTTAGACATCAAATTACCCAAAATGCATTAGTACTTATACAATCATAAATCAATTATTTAAATTATTTAAAGACATATCATTGAAAACACTCATTTAAAACCATATAATAAAAATGTTGGAACACAACCCTATTAGACACACAAATGTATAAAATATATAGAAACATTAGTAAAACTTGTTATATCAACTAATATATTAAGAGGGCTTCAAATTTATTATAAATAGTTGACCATAAAGGAACTCTATTTTTAATTTAGCCTATATTTTATGTATTGATGTTAAAATCATAATAATATGTTATATTTCACCTGTCTAATGCTTTTAATTTTAAAATACATTTAATTGAAGCATACTCATTAAGGCCAGGTGGTATATGGGCATATAAAATCTGCCACATAAGTTCACTCTTTTAGTTTCAATTCCCACGGCCTCCTCTGGGGTTCTTTACTACCTGGTGAACAACAGTGAAAAGGAAATTAGAGAGGATTTTCTATGCTATGTTTAGCTAAGGCATTTGTAGTTACTTTTTATGTATATTATATTGGTGCTCATAGATTCTTTGTTTCAGTTGCCTTTTGGTTTTGCCTATATAATATGATTGGCATTGCTGACATAATGATACATAAACAACCACCCTAGATTCACAATTAAACTTACCTTTTACCAAGTAAGACTTATCTCTGATGGTAAATGTATTGCCCATTTTAATAAGCTGACACTGTTGGCATCAACCACATTTATGCATGCCATAATTCCCATTATATGTCACTTTTTGTGTTTCCAAAAGGCATTTAAGATTGGGACCCATTCTATATGTTATATGTGGTGGCCCTAATTTTTACTAATACTAATATTGTCAAAAATAAGGGCTCAGTTCTTAACTAAAATGTTTTTTATCTCTTTAGCATCCATGGAAAAAGTTGTCATAAATATAGGTCACATATTAAATATATTGTGGCTATTTTCTCTCTTCTATAGTATTAGAATACTGTACTTCTATGTAGCTTTTTGTAATATGGATTTAAATAAAAGTCCTTTTAGTACATACTTCCAAATAGATTTCTTCAAAAGATATTCTGGATACCCTCCTTAGAAACATACTTTTAGTAAATCACATTCTGCAAGAAAATCTATATCAGAGGAAACCATCATAGTCCTTCCATCACTGCTTTTTCTAAAAGGGTTGGCTGCTAGGAAGTGCAGGAATGCATTTGAATAGGTAGGTTTCCTATAAATACTGGTTTATACCTGTTGTTTAACCTATCCTTGGACAACTGCACATCTAGAAAGTTGATGGACTCTGTCCCAAACTGAAATGTGAATTCAGAAAACTAGTGAGATTTGTGATAGCTTCTATAAAGGGTTCTATTGTATCAACATCCCTTTCCAAATGTAAAACATATCATCTTGGTATCTCTATACCATGCCCCCTGCTGGAAAAGACTGTTGCTAAATAGGAGCTCCTTCTCCCAGTATGCCATCACACAGTTTGCCCCCACAAGGTGATCCCATGGCAACGCCTGTCTGTTGTTTGTAGAATTCACCATTAAATAGCATGAAGTTATTGGATAGAATTAAATCCAATAGGGTTTCTATTATGTTTATTTCACCATCTTCCATGCCTTTCATGGTTAAGAAATCTCAAACCCATTCTACTCCCAACTCTTGTGGTATTACAGTGTATAAATCTTTTATATCCACTGTAAGAAATATGTGATTTTCATTATATTCTAATTTGTTAATGCCCTCCAAAAAACTCCATGAATCATGGCAAATCTGCTTCTCATTCCTAATAATAGGTTTTAATTTACTATCTACAAATTTAGCACATGAATAAGTTATTGATCTTCTTCTATCTACAATTGGTCTAAATGGTGGATTGTGGAGGTTCTTATGTATTTTGGGTGACCCAAATAAGACTGGTGTAGTAGGTGCTATCATAAATAGGGGTTCTATATTAATACTCCCTTCAAGGAACAAGTCATTTAAATTCCTATTAATATTTTTATAGGCAGTATTAACTTCATTCAAACTTACATGGCAATAATTATCACTAAGTATGTTAGCATATTCTGTACATACACATTTCCATCCATAAAAACAAGCCCACCACCTTTATTAGGCTTCATAACTCTGACGTTGCATGCTTTTAATAAATGTAAAAACTCCAAGTCCTCAGAAGTCATATTTTTAATGGCATTACAATGTATTTGTGCATTATTCAAAATTGTCCGAATGTCCATTTCACAGATCTTTTCAAATAAGGCTAATGTTCCATGTAGGGGAGGATTAAACAAACTCGATATTTTCAAATCATTCGTCAATGAGGAAACATTGCCCATAAGTACAGCCAAATTCAGTTTACAAACAAATATGTTTAAATCAATAATTGTTCTGGCTACATCTGCTTTTTTGTTAAACCTTTGGACAACAAATCCACCATCCTATTATCAACTTGTATTGCCGTAAAATTATAGATTTTAAAATCTCCTTCAGTACTTTCTAAGATCTGCGGACTCTGTATGGAAGTTTGTGTTATCTTCTCCTCTGATTCTGTCACCTCCGTTGCTGCCCCTGGACTTTGCCATTGTGTCACTGGTTCATCTGATTGTTCTGGTTGTTCCAGGCTTCCTGAAAACCCTGGGGATTGTTTGTTAATATTTGTTGTTACTGTAGTTTGAGAACTGCCATTGTACTGCTGATTATTCCTAATTCTTTTTTTTTTTTTTTTTTTTTTTTTTTTTTTTATATATAAGGGCATTATTGAACACTTACTTTATTGAATCTCATTTCATCGACTCCACTTCTTCGAATCTCATTATATCGAACTCCTGGAACTACGAGAAGGAAACCCTGGGAAAGAAACCATTTGGCCCCCATGGTAAACTTTGCTTTTACTCTATTGTAGTGGAATCTCAGAGTCCCCCACTTGGAGAGTTTTTTGTTTTTCTTTTTGTTCTTTTCTCCTGGTGGTTGAGTGGTTCATTTCCCAGGGTTTTGTTTTCTTAGTTCATGGAGTTCGATATAATGAGATTCAAAAAAATGGATTAGATGAAATGGGATTTGATAAAATAAGGGTGTGATAATTTGATGTAAATCCATATATAAAATCTTGGGTAATATAATAATTTTAATAAGTTCCAACCTATACTCAAAAGTAAAAAATAATAATTTTATTTTTTAATAAGAAGTAACACCTCTTAAATAATTTTTTCAAAATTATTATTAATAATCGTACTCACATCTTGATAGATCTTTATTCCTAAATATTTTAGTTCTTTTCCTTCCCAATTATCTTCATATTTATCTTTAAACTTACTATTTAGTAATTGATTTAGCACTAAAATTTCAGTTTTATTATTATTAAATTTCAGCAGCATTACTACTTGAAACTTTTCAATTTCCTCATCCATTTCTTTGATTGAATAATTTAATCTCTTATAGTTAGTAAAATATCATCTGCAGAAAGCTGTATTTTAGATTGGCAATCTCTGTTAATTGAGAATCCATCATTTTTTTATTGCTTCTTATACTATTAGCTAAGGGTTTGATAACTAATGCAAATAGTTGAGGAGACAAGGGACAACCTTGCTTTGTGCTTTTGTTTAAAGTGAATCCTTGATAAATGTATCCAGCTTTAAGATATGCTTTGGAGTCTTTATACAAGTTTTTAAATATTCTAATATACTGTTTTGGAAATACAAATGCTTCTAAAGTTTTAAACAAGTCTTTCAATTTAGAGATAAGATATATTGGCAATGCAACGGAGTGGCAATGGGAACATCATGCACCAACAGCTATGCAAATGCTGTGATGTCTGAATGGGAAATGGAATGATTAATGAAAGGACCATTCAAGGGCTATATTATATTTTTTTGCAGGTTTGTAGATGACCTGTTCCTGTTGTGGAATGGGCCTGTAGAACTGCTGATGGAATTTGTTAATTTCATTAATAACACAACACAATATCTTAAATTTACTGTGAATTGGTCATAAACTGAAGTGAATTTTATGGACATTACTATATATAAGGGCATTAATAATGAACTAAACACTAAATTGTATAGAAAAGAATGCCATGTGAATAGTCGGTTAAGTGGTGAGAGTATGCACCCAAAGTATATTTTCAGAAATGTAATACAAAACCAAGTCTGTAGAGCATCTAGGCTTAATGCCAATGAAATAGACTTTGAAAAACAACTAGAGGTAGTGGAAACGGAACTCATAGATAGAGGATATAATAAACAGCTCATACAAAGAAATGTGGCAGATGTAGCCAAGTTAAGAAACACTAGAGCTAGACCTTACTTTTCACAAAATATTGTGGATAATTTTTCACAAAATATTGTGGATAATTCATACCATAACACAAATAACCAATACAAATCCAATAAGTTGAGGATGTGTTTAAGTTGCTCTAGGAACATTAGACTATACACAGACATATTTAATAAGCATTGGAATATTCTAGTGGCAGACAGACAGGTGAGCAAGCATTTAGATGCACAACCCCAATTTACTTTTAAAAATAAAAAAATACCTGAAAAGGAGATTATGCACTGCAAGGGAATATAAGGTTAGTTAGACTACTGAGGGGACAAGACCATGTAGAAACTGTCAATTTTGTAAGTTTATATCTGAAATACAACCAAAACTCAAACAAACTAGTAAAAACAAAAAATTGAACAAGCTGTAGATGTCAACAGACTTTAATGTAAGCACTTTTGTCCAAAATAATGCTTAGACTTCTTTAGACATCAAATTACCCAAAATGCATTAGTACTTATACAATCATAAATCAATTATTTAAATTATTTAAAGACATATCATTGAAAACACTCATTTAAAACCATATAATAAAAATGTTGGAACACAACCCTATTAGACACACAAATGTATAAAAATATATAGAAACATTAGTAAAACTTGTTATATCAACTAATATATTAAGAGGGCTTCAAATTTATTATAAATAGTTGACCATAAAGGAACTCTATTTTTAATTTAGCCTATATTTTATGTATTGATGTTAAAATCATAATAATATGTTATATTTCACCTGTCTAATGCTTTTAATTTTAAAATACATTTAATTGAAGCATACTCATTAAGGCCAGGTGGTATATGGGCATATGAACAAATCTGCCACATAAGTTCACTCTCTTCTAGTTTCAATTCCCACGGGCCTCCTCTGGGGTTCTTTACTACCTGGTGAACAACAGTGAAAAGGAAATTATGAGAGGGATTTTCTATGCTATGTTTAGCTAAGGCATTTGTAGTTACTTTTTATGTATATTATATTGGTGCTCATAGATTCTTTGTTTCAGTTGCCTTTTGGTTTTGCCTATATAATATGATTGGCATTGCTGACATAATGATACATAAACAACCACCCTAGATTCACAATTAAACTTACCTTTTACCAAGTAAGACTTATCTCTGATGGTAAATGTATTGCCCATTTTAATAAGCTGACACTGTTGGCATCAACCACATTTATGCATGCCATAATTCCCATTATATGTCACTTTTTGTGTTTCCAAAAGGCATTTAAGATTGGGACCCATTCTATATGTTATATGTGGTGGACCCGCTAATTTTTTTACTAATACTAATATTGTCAAAAATAAGGGCTCAGTTCTTAACTAGAATGTTTTTTATCTCTTTAGCATCCATGGAAAAAGTTGTCATAAATATAGGTCCCATATTAAATATATTGTGGCTATTTTCTCTCTCTTCTATAGTATTAGAATACTGTACTTCTATGTAGCTTTTTTGTAATATGGATTTAAAATGACCATAAGTCCTTTTAGTACATACTTCCAAATAGATTTCTTCAAAAAGATATTCTGGATACCCTCTCCTTAGAAACATACTTTTTAGTAAATCACATTCTGCAGGAAAATCTATATCAGAGGAAACCATCATAGCAGCTCTTACCAATTGTCCTTTCATCACTGCTTTTTTTCTGATAAAAGGGTTGGCTGCTAGGGAAGTGCAGGAATGCATTTGAATAGGTAGGTTTCCTATAAATACTGGTTTTATACCTGTTGTTTAACCTATCCTTGGACAACTGCACATCTAGAAAGTTGATGGACTCTGTCCCAAACTGAAATGTGAATTCCAGAAAACTAGTGAGATTTGTGATAGCTTCTATAAAGGGTTCTATTGTATCAACATCCCCTTTCCAAATGTAAAACATATCATCTTGGTATCTCGTATACCATGCCACACACTGCTGGAAAAGACTGTTGCTAAATAGGAGCTCCTTCTCCCAGTATGCCATCACACAGTTTGCAAAGCTGCCCCCACAAGGTGATCCCATGGCAATGCCTGTCTGTTGTTTGTAGAATTCACCATTAAATAGCATGAAGTTATTGGATAGAATTAAATCCAATAGGGTTTCTATTATGTTTATTTCACCATCTTCCATGCCTTTCATGGTTAAGAAATCTCAAACCCATTCTACTCCCAACTCTTGTGGTATTACAGTGTATAAATCTTTTATATCCACTGTAAGAAATATGTGATATTCATTATATTCTAATTTGTTAATGCCCTTCAAAAAACTCCATGAATCATGGTAAATCTGCTTCTCATTCCTAATAATAGGTTTTAATTTACTATCTACAAATTTAGCACATGAATAAGTTATTGATCTTCTTCTATCTACAATTGGTCTAAATGGTGGATTGTGGAGGTTCTTATGTATTTTGGGTGACCCAAATAAGACTGGTGTAGTAGGTGCTATCATAGTTAAATAATGTAGGGTGTCTATATTAATACTCCCTTCAAGGAACAAGTCATTTAAATTCCTATTAATATTTTTATAGGCAGTATTAACTTCATTCAAACTTACATGGCAATAATTATCACTAAGTATGTTAGCATATTCTGTACATACACATTTTCATCCATAAAAACAAGCCCACCACCTTTATTAGGCTTCATAACTCTGACCTTGCATGCTTTTAATAAATGTAAAAACTCCAAGTCCTCAGAAGTCATATTGTTAATGGCATTACAATGTATTTGTGCATTATTCAAAATTGTCCGAATGTCCATTTCACAGATCTTTTCAAATAAGGCTAATGTTCCATGTAGGGGAGGATTAAACAAACTCGATATTTTCAAATCATTCGTCAATGAGGAAACATTGCCCATAAGTACAGCCAAATTCAGTTTACAAACAAATATATTTAAATCAATAATTGTTCTGGCTACATCTGCTTTTTTGTTAAACCTTTGGACAGCAAATCCACCATCCTATTATCAACTTGTATTGCCGTAAAATTATAGATTTTAAAATCTCCTTCAGTACTTTCTAAGATCTGTGGACTCTGTATGGAAGTTTGTGTTATCTTCTCCTCTGATTCTGTCGCTTCCGTTGCTGCCCCTGGACTTTGCCATTGTGTCACTGGTTCATCTGATTGTTCTGGTTGTTCCAGGCTTCCTGAAAACCCTGGGGATTGTTGTTATTGTTAATATTTGTTGTTACTGTAGTTTGAGAACTGCCATTGTACTGCTGATTATTCCTAATTCTCTCACTATGCCTCAATGGAGACATTTGCATCGTGGTGTCATCGTCATCAGTATTAATATTCATTTCTCCTTGTGGGCATTGTGTATCCACATTCAGTTGGTTTATCATTGGTTTAATTGGTTCTGGTGGTGGAGGATAAGCAATCCCATTAGAATAATCTGTGGTGTCTCTGAGGATCTTTTTCTTTTTAATTTCAATGGCTCTAGCAATGGCATAATCAATGCTAGAGAAAATACATGCATAATCATATCTGTATTGCTGAAATTCTGGATCAGTAGTTATTTTATATTCAAGGGTTTCCAACTCATTTTTAAGAGTATCTACTTGCAGATTATATTGTTTTATAAGGGTATCAAGAAACTCAAACCCCTGTCTAACAAGCAGATAAGTTTATGGTGGAAACTAGACTTATGAATTAAGCCAACTGGATAGCGCCATTGACACAACCCTTTAGGTGCTATACTCTTAGCTATGCATTCTTGGAAATATGATATTTCCAATTGTAGCTTCCGGTAGTTGAGGAGGTTTTGGTCAAAGTTATTCAGGTTGGTAATTAAAGATGCAACAATATTTTCATTTACTATATTGGTATTGTTCCCAGCATCGGCTGCAATAAACGATGGTGCGCTAAAATAGTCCGCTATAGTGGGAACAGAATCCGACCTCCGTTGCGGCTGTTCATGCCCATTCACATTGGAGAGCATACCACTTCTTCCATTTATCTCTACATTTGTTCTATGTGTCCCTCACCCATTAGGGCTACTGTCTAAAGCTGCACTCGAAATCTCAGCATATGTAGGTGTATGTCCACTTGGACCCAGACTAGGCAATATTGTTCCAACCATACATTTTGAAGCCGTCACTTCTTTAGCATCAATTTTCTTTGACAAAGTGTCCACTCGATTCAGGAGTTGCTGCACTAATGCAGTAAGATTACTCATGGTGTTCGCCTCATTGGTAGTACCCCCTGTTAAATAGCTGTCATCTTGGGAAAACAAGGACTGTGAAATCACTGCAGCTCTGTTCACCATTAACAAACCGTTAATACAACCAAAACTCAAGCAAACTAGTAAAAACAAAAAAACAAACAAGCTGTAGATTCCAACAGACTTTAATGTAAGAGCTCTCATCCAAAATAATGCTTAGACTTCTTCAGGCATCAAATTACCCAAAATACATTAGTAGTTATACAATCATAAATCAATTATTTAAATTAGTTACACATATCATTGAAAACCACATTTAAAACCATATAATAAAAATGTTGGAACACAACCCTATTAGACACACAAATGTGTAAAAATATATAGAAACATTAGTAAAACTTGTTATATCAACTAATATATTAAGAGGGCTTCACATTTATTATAAATAGTTGACCATAAAGGAACTCTACTTACTTATATCTATCCAATAACTTACTAATACTGCTTTTTATTTAATCTTACATATTAAATATTTCATTCCTTGTGTATGTGCTTATTATTGATAAGATGTTGACTCTTTTTGTTAATTCTAGTATTACAAGCAACATTGACAATAATATAAAAGAATTCCTGCTTGTTTAATTTAAATGTGTGTTTTAGCCATTGTGAACTGCCTTTCTGATCTAAGCCTCACAACCTGACATCAGAAGTTGATTACAGCATGTGAAAATGAGAACTCACAGCACACAGCAGCTGCTAATTTCCTCTGTAAGTTTCTCATTCTTCTTAGTTCTTTTAATCTATTATTATTAGTAACAAACATCTAACTTTACTTCTATCCATTCATATGTACAGCGATAATTAATAACCCTGCAACATTGGCTATTAACATTCAGCAAAATGTAATTAAATTATATATTAGCAACACCTCAGTGTGAAACATTACTACAGTTTTAGTTTTACCAATGCTTTACTTCTAAGAAAAGAAAAATGGTTATTATTTTAACTAGCTTTCACACATATATACTTGAAATGAGAAAAAAAAAAGAAAAGAAAATTCCTTTCTATTTTCACAGACATCAGTGATGAACTTCTACCTAGACTTTCTTCAGAATAGCTCAAAGCAGGAAGAAGCCAGCTTATTGACAGAAATGGAACATTCTTTTGATCTCACTCTCTCTAAGTGTTACTTGCATCATAAATGATATGTGAAAGTAATGAGTTACAAAGGAACAAAGAAAATAAAATCACCAGCACTTGCATATTACTTAGATCTGACATTCAGTTAACCCAGCAGTGCACATATTTAGCAAAGTTGAACAAATAAAATAAACTTCTTAACGTGTATAGTCTTAAAGTTACCAATTCTATTGCTTAACATTTAATGACCTTCTCTTACAGTAAGTATTTAACATTTAGAAATACACTTATACATTTAGTTAAAGTAAATATATTAAGTATTTCAGTGTACATATAGTAAAACAGTAAATCTAACCTTTCATATCCCTCATCATGATTTTTTTAAATATAAATACATACTTGTATATGTTTTGAAGCTTAACTTCCAGTACAAACCTTTTACTTAAAGATAAATCTATTGTTTCAGAAAATAAAAGTCTTACAGTCAGAGAATAAAAGTCACTTGTATTTATTTGATTTTAGAAGCAGTTTTTGAGGAATTCAGCTCACCCTGTCTCTCGGGGGATATACTGTTCCACTCCATGTCTTTAACATTACTAAGGATATTATTGCTGTTAACAAATGTGGATCCAGCATGTTAAATATGTTGATCTTTGCAGGAAACACCAAAGTGGCTTTAATAATGTCCTTTTAAACTTTCTTGATCAGTGGTAAATTGGGTTTTCTTTTAATCATTATTTTACTGGAATAATCTTCATCAAATCTGACTACATGTTCACTTATTTTAATAGATGCAGCTGGATCATGCTGTTTTTACTATTTGATCTTTTTTAGCTAGACATGTACTTAATTAGAATTGAACATGGCAGGGAGTTTTCTTTGTTTGAAGGTGCTCTCAGGGATCTGTGTGCCCTTTCAGTTCAAAAAGATAAAGTTCCAGGTAGATTTAATGTGTATGTAGATAGGTTGCTAAGAAGTTTATTATACTGTCTCCCTCATACCTTTCAGGTATACCATAAATTCTAATGTTATTTTATTAGTCTATTTTCTTAATCATCAATATTTTCTATGAGACAGTTATTTTGATTTAAAAAAATTCAGTTATTCTTCCTTAATGGTCATTTAAAGCGTCTTCCCTACTACTGATTTATGAACTTTGTTGTTTCATAAAAATTTCTAAATATTCCATTTTCTTTCTGGTTCTTTGAAACTTTCTAGGCTGATATCCAGTTTGTCTATTTTATGTAATACACCCTGCATACTAGATATTAGTGATTGCACGTCTTTTTAACACAAGAATCCTGAGTATCATTTCTTGAGTGACTCATGTTGAAGTCTCTTTTCTCTTAACCAAGCAGTTGAAATTCTGACAGAAAAAATACAGCTTTTGAAGAACTTTAAGCTATAATTCTTTTTTCTATGAATATTAGTGAATAAAATTAGCTAATGAGTATCTCTAAATTTAATCTTTTTTTGGTTATATTTTCTATCAGAGAAAAGTTTTCAGTCACAGAGCTTTCACCAGTTCCTGCTCTGTTAGCCATCTTGGCTATGTCCTATCATACGTTTTTATGATACCAGTTAAAAATATATAATAGAACTTTTTGTCTGCTATCAATAAACTAAAATCTTTTTTCAAACCTGGCAAGTATGTAAACAAGGGTCTAGCAATATCCTCTGAGCAATACCCAGCGCTACTTTTTCCTCTTTTATAATGTCAAGACTATAAGTGGAGCATGTGAAAAGTAAGCAGCTGCAAACACAATATGCTCATTCATAAATAGCTATTATGAAATACAGTAAGTAAATGGAGATTTCAGTATTTAATATAGATAGATAGCAGCCATAAGGAGCTAGAAGGCTGCAATTTGCTGCCTTAATCTGCTTATCATAAGTCAGCATTATTATAGCACAGATATTGCCCCATGACTCAGGGCAACACTTCCTCGTGTAACTGGGCTGATGCAGGAAACCCTTCTAGCCATGATCTAGGTCTTAGGCACAAAACATGGACCAGTAATTGAAAATGAAAATAAGTAAGGATTATACGATTGCAAAGAAAATATGGAATTATATCAACTGCAGTAATAACATGACAATTTTAGTTACTAATATATTGCATTAATAATAGGAAACAAGAGAAGGAATCATGTTACTGACTGCTGAACTGCAGCTTCTCCAAGTAAAATGAATATTATTTCCTTTTAAAGTCAGAAAGCCAACTGTTATTTTTAAATTAAAAATAATAGTCAGGTTTTTGACTTTCTGGTTTGTTTATGGTGTGCAGCGCTTGAATGTTTCATGCATGGAGTCCTGAGGAAACCTAAAATCCTGAAAAAATCAGTTTACTCCACTTGCTGGGCTTCTTTTCAAAACAGTCCTGCATTCCACTTATTCTGCCTCTCTCCATGCAGAATAAAGTGATTACAGGTTATTATAAATGTTCTTGCTTCATTTTGAACATCTGAAATTCATAAACATCTGTATAAAAAAGGCCTGAGGCAGCCTGTGACTAAAAGTGAAAGAAGGAACTAATGTACAGCTGCAGAGGCACGAGTGCAGGAACATATTATTTTTTTAATAAAAAGTGACTTGCCTTTATCAGAATTTGGTCTGCTACTTATAATGTTTGGGTTTCTTCTGTCCACACATCAATGAGGACCACAGTCACTAAATAATGACAGATTTTTAAGTTTCAGACTTAATACCCTTCAATGATTGAAGCGGTAGTAGCTGTCATTGATTTTGTTCCTTAACTGATCAATATTGTTCAGCACTCTCCTTGATACTTATACCAGTCAGTTGAGAGTAGGTGGTGCGGAGTTCCAGTGGATTGCACAATGTATTCAGAGATTGAATTTCGAAGATATATGGTGTGTGGCAGTTACTGACATATTTATTTATTCATTATTGCAAAAATTGCTTTTCATTCATCTATAATAACCTCTCACTGAGAGAATCAGGTTCTACAGACCTCCAACATTTTGCATAACTTAAGGTTAGCTCCATATGGAGTCTTGTGGTTCAGAACTACCTGTGTACCCAATGCATATAAAGTAGTACTATGATTGTTCAACTCAGATTTTGCCTTGTTCTTCCTTCTAAATGTATGGATATTCTTCTGGTTTTCCTCACAACGATTGTTCACTGTTTTATACATTATTAAATAACTGAAATAAGAAAGAATGTTTACCACTAACTATGGCTCCCTATTTAAAATGGCACTCAAAATGTTGATTGCCGAAAAGCCGAAATGTTGTTGTTGTCTTTTGGCTTTTCCCAGTTAGGGGTCGCCACAGCGGAACTCCGGTCTGCTAATGATTGGCAGCAGATTTTCATGGTGCTGAGTTGCCAGCTCGACGCCCAACCTTCAACGAAGGCACACCCATTCACGTATGTCTTTCGGAACACCACTCAACCAGTGAGGAAGGCATGCAGACTCCACACAGAAGGCACTCCCCACACACTAGTTGAGAATCGAATGGAAGAACCTCTTGCTGTATGGCAACAATGCTACCGCTGCACCACTGCGGAATTAAAAAGACCAAAAACCCAAATCTTGAAAATCGATCTTCTCCTTAAAACATCTTTTTGCAGGCCTCTCCTACATGGGGGACAAGCTCTCCAACACTTCACGGACGTATAAATAAACCAACTCTGAGATTTCCATATCTCACAGAAAAGTTAATATTCTGAGAAATGGAATCTCAGATGCAGTATATGTAAGTCTGATCTTTCTGCAATTCAATGTCCACATTTTAGGACTTGCTGTTGCAGGTCCAGCATTTCAAATGTTTACTCTAACTATATGAAGTCTGGTACATAAAGATCTTCTGTTCTAAAAATAACAACATGCTCATCTTATGGGCCCTTAATTATTACTTTTAAAAGCAAGTACTATATGCTTTTTAAGTTTACAGTTTGAGGGGTATGGAATAGGTAAAGCCTTTTGACTGAACCTCATTGCATAATGTCTGTTTAAACAAATCATAGTAGCTCCTCTCTCCAATATTCTTTCTTCATTTTCCTCCTGAAACACTGGTACAGGGTACTGCATGCTCATTTCAAGAATTAAGCTAAATACAAGACTCTCTCTCTGAAGCACCACCTTTTCGGTTAAGAAAATAAAAAAGAAGCTTGAATAGTGCTCACACACCTTGAATTCTTAGCTCAGTCACACAGCTAAATACAAGAATTTCTCTGTGAAAACCTACCTTTCTGCTGCTCTCTCTGACAAATTTAGTTTGTTCCTCTCTTCTCTGAAAATGTTGCTGCACTCAGCTTGTTTTAAAGCAGTCACACAGCTATTACATTATTATTTATCTATAATAAACTTTCAGTACTCCATGCCTGGATCTACCACAAAAAAAAAAAAAAAAAAATCTTGCCATAAATGAAACATGGCTAAAACCCCATATACTTGATTCAGAAATGTCACTCCCTGGTTATAATATCATCAGGGCTGATAGAAATAAAAAATGGTGATAGAGTAGTTTTACTATATCCAGACTATCTTGAAACCTTACCCTGTAATAAGCCTATTCCCAAATTCCATAATGCCGAACTCCTCATCTCCCATCTTAAACTAAATAACCAGGCAATAATGTTACAACCCTGGAAAACATATTAAACTGGATCTCACATACAATTTCTAATGAAAAGTTAATCCTAGGTGATGTTAATTTTGACGCAGGTTATCTCACAAAATACCCATCAGCTAGCCTCAGTCTATTTGGCTTGACTTAACTCATTTCCTCTCCTACACTTTATAACTATCCCCAAAAGTGTGGCTCAATTCTTGACTGGATATCGGTGTCTGATTCCACTAAGTATGTCTCCAGAAGCATGCTCTCTGATTTCCTTAATGCCCACCTCCCTTTATATGCAAACAGACTCAGTACCCATCATGTAAAGTAACACTTAGAACTTCCCGTCACCTCACTAATTTTAACCATAATACATTTAGTACAGTCCTAAGCTCCTTTACCTGGCCTGTTCTAAATAATATTCCATCCGATGTAGCTGTACTCAAATTTAACAAATTTAATCCTGAAATCCCTCAATAGTTTGATTTCAGCTAGAATAAATAAGTAAAGAATACATATAGTCGTTGGCCATCCACTCATAGTAGGCACCTAATGTATGAAATAGACAGGGCTTGAAAAGAATGGCTAAAACACAGACTTCTCCAAAACCTACAACACTTTAAAGAATTATGTAACCATACTAAAAGATAGATTAATACAGTCACAAAAATTACTATAGTAACCCATTACTAAATCAATACTCCATTCCACAAAAATCCTGGTCTTCAATTAATAATGTACTCCATCCTGGAACAACTACCACTTCCAATCCTGCTCCAAATAACACTCTCTGAAATAGCTACTCAGTTTAGCACAAGTTTTTTAGAAAGCGTTAAAGCCCTTGCTAAAGATTTTCCTCCTAACAATTCTAACATCCCCTCTCCTCAGATAGCAAACACCTCCTGTTCCACCTTAAAATCCATCCAGACCTCCTACATCAAATCATTTTCCTTAAACTTAGATCTTTGAAGGAATCATACATTTCCTCTCTATGAAAAATTCTTCATCATCCCCCTTCATAAAGGAGGAACCTCATCTAATATAACCAATTTTAGACCTGTTGCTATTTTATCCCCTTTGTCAAAACTTCTGGAGAAGTGCATTCCCAAGCAACTACTTAAACAAAGCCTTCAGGAAAAGGTCCTGACTCCCACACAGCATGGTTTAGACCCACCCATAGCACTACCATGGCCTTATTAACCTTCACAGACACTAGTAACAAAGCCAGAGACAAAGGCAAACTCATTTACTCTGTACTCCTTGATCTCTCCAAAGCTTTTGACCATCTCTCACCAAAAACTTCTTTGTCAACTGTCTAAACTAGAGCTTATCGCAATCCACACTACTATGGTTTAACACCTACTTAACTGAAAGATACCAGTCTGTCAAATGGCTCTCCACTTTTTCTCCCTTTATTCTGTCCTGTCATTACTGGCATACCACAGGGTTCCATTCCCTGCCCTCTGCTTTTCAATATATTCACTAACAATCTATGTAAATCCTCTCAGCAAGATTCCCTCATACAATACACTGATGATTCTTCCCTAATATATACTTCAGATAACCTCGTACATCTTCAGAGAATTACTCAAGAAGTCTTTAATTCTGTTGAAAGTTGACTACAGGACAATCACCTGCTACTAACCCCCCCCCAAAAAAAAATCTAAACTACTTATTTTTTTCCAAAATACAATTTCCATGAAAAAAAAGAACAGCTTTAAAATGTCTTCCTTAAATAATACCATGACTGAAGTTACATCACATATAAAACTATTTGGCATGACAATCTTTAAAAATCTTAAAGTTGATTTACATATGCACAACAGTATCAAGAAAACCCATCAAAAACTAGGTACCCTTTATAGAGTAAAGAAATTCCGACAAACTCTCCCAAGGTAACTCTGGCTACCACTTACATACAGTCTCCCCATATGGAAACCCTACCATGATCAGTCTACAAGCCTCACTCAGTTCTAAACTTAAACAGGGCTACAACACAGTTGCTAGATTTGATTGCAAAAAATGTACCAGACCCACCACTGTTGAGCACTAAAAACACTTAATTGGCTGAAACTTCCTCACCACCTATCTTATACGCAGCTCATCCTAACCAACAAAATCATCTAAAACCCCATTTGCCTGCCCAGCATTTAATCCCATACTCCAATTCTGTCTAGCAAACCATCTGCTTTAGTCAAATCATACACAACTGCATGCATCTACAAACCACAAAGGACTGCTTAGGCCAGTCTCTATTCCAATAGTGTAGCTAGAACTTGAAATAGCATTCCTGTGTCATTCAGGTCCATCTTATGCCTTCATCTTTTCAAACCACTGCTAAAATAATTCCTCTCTTCCTCCTGGATTTGTCTCTGTTCAGTCTGCTTATCCCCATTCTAATACTTCCTTTTACTGGAGTACTTACACTAATATACCTACTACTAATTAGCACAACCAAATTACCATTCCATTGTTACTTTTCTATTAGCACTTAAACTTGCTTATCCCTTCATATTGCATTCTAATGCATTTCTTAAACTACTCGTACCTGTCTTATACACCACTCTTCTAGCTGTAAATTCTCAATACAATGCTCGTATATTAATGTTTGTGAATATCGATACAAATATTATTATACTGGCTACTATGCTATGTATTCACTGAAACTGCATTACAAAATTTGTTAATGTAAATATTGATTGCATTAAATTTGTTACTTTGGAGCTTTTCTCCCTGAGCCTCAGCTGAAAAAGGGCATCTGTTTCTAGTTGGACTTTCCCAGTATAAAAAAGTCAATAAATAAATAAAACATTACTTCAGTATTCCTAATGTAGTTTTAAATGGCCTTCTGTCTACCATTGGAATAGCTGGCTAAATTCAGTTCATATCTTGCTTCAGTTTTCCCAAGGCAGAGCTTGAAATCTTTCAGGCTTGCTGAAATACATTCTAATGGTGGGAGGTGGGGAATCTTATATGAAGAAAGCATTTTTTTCCTCTTATTATAGAGCTTTTTGTGTGGGAGCTCCACCTCAGGTTTTCATTTTTGATTTTCCACCCTGTAATTATGTTGGAGACACAGTTCTCTACATATTGGCATAGACAGGCATAGAAGCCAGAGGTATATGTAACAGCATTAGTGACTGAGACAGCAGGAAAGATGCTTTTGAATTTCTTCAGGCCATTACACAAGGATATTAGGGTGGCTTTGGAGTAATCTCTGAATATGATAGAGCTCTGGGCTAGATGGTACTTCTTTTGAGTGAGAAGGCAAGTTTTGGTCAAATATGAACAGAAAGGGAATGGTATTAGTAAGGGTAGAGGCAGACACAAGATTTGTAAGGGTAAGATCTAGTATACTGTCACTTTTGGGAGAACTTGGAGTGTTTATTTGATCTAAGAAGCTACCATGGATAAAGCTGAGAAACCGATTTGCCTGTTCATTATTTGTTGTATAATATTTCCAGTTAATGGATGGGAAGTTAGTCACCCAGGATTTGCTCATTAGGACTAATAGGTAAAGAATTTATTTTATCGAGGTACTTAACATGATCATCAGGAGACATTGAGGGGGATCTATAGTTGGCAATAATGAGCCATTACCTAAGAAGTGCAGAAGATCCTGTCACTGCCAGTTGGTCTTAGTGAGTGAGAGACAGGGAAACACCCAGCTATGGAGGAAGTGTTATCAGTACATTGTAACTACACATCAATCTATGTCTTCAAGTTTGACGAAGGCCTCTAGATGGAGCATTTTTTGTTGTTGAAACTTTTATAACTGAGCAGTACCATCTTAATGAAAGCCAGATTGCAATTTGCTAGGCTAGAATGTAAAAGAGCTAGATCTTGCCTTAAAAGGGTACAATGGGGCAGAAAAAGTCATAGCCAATAAGCAGATGCTCTGAAAAGAGTGATGAAGGCTATCCCTGTTGAAACAGGCTGGCCTGACGATCATTACCTTCTATAAAAACATGTACTGGATTCCCCTAGAATGACATGAGTTAGTGAGCTAATGTCAAAGTCAATTACTTAGTTTTGGAACTATAGCATCATTTTCAGAGATGACAAGACACTGCTCAGGGCAGGTACCTTTCCTGCCTTGTACACATACATGGAGTGCTCAAACAAGTCATTCTGTTTCTCTTCTACAGAGGAACATCTAAGGCCATTCACCCTGCGATTGGCAACTACACGGCTGTCTTCACAGTGGAAGGACCTAAGGCTTCTGTTCATATTACATATCTTGGTGTCAGAGACACCTGACTGTTTATCAACCAGGTGAGTCTAACATCAGTGAGCCTGATGGAGGAGTCACCTGTTACATCTACACTGCAATTGTTGACAAGCATAAAATGTGGATAATGATGTACATTGCATATGCATAATTACAATAATATAATGTTTATCCTTAAATGGGATACATAGGATCTAGGAT